>NW_028123867.1:600000-790865 GCF_965194805.1 Balaenoptera borealis
CTCGGGTCTACTTGTGACCACCAAGTTTGCTGATGGAAACACTGCCCCTTATGTTGAGTATGCCACTCAGCCGACCTTCTCCTTAGCTGAAGTAGTCTGCTGCATGACCTCCTGGCAAGGAGTGGCAGGCACACTGTTTCTTTCGAGAACACGCACTCTTCCTCCCGAGGAATTCCTGCAGGGTGCCCAAGATGGGCGCCCGCCCGCCTCTGCCCCCGTGCTTTTCCTTCAGTTTCCTGGCCCCAAGCCTCCTGTTCCAAAGGGGCCAAACATGCTTTAGCCCTCAGGATCCGGTTTCTACGTGCAAACCCAGCCTGTGGAGCAGCCCCTTCTGCTCAGCTACAAGAGAGCCATGCGACACACCAGGCGCTCCTGTGAGGAGCCTTTTGTAAGCAGAGGTTCTCTGCAAGGTGACGTGCCTAGCCAAGACAGCGCTTCAGTCAGGCGTTGTCGACCCTGGAACTTTCAATCTCCCAGCAGTGCTTCGGGAAAAGTGTCCATCATTTTAGGCTGGTTGTAAAGTTACATTTCTGCTGGAGGTGAAGGGTCGTCAGCTTTGAGTTCGTAGAATCCATGTAACTCGCCGGGTATGATTCAGTGCAGCTAATAGCTAAGCCGGGAGTCTGACAGGCATTGCACGTGACACCGTTGCCCCACTCTGGTACCAAGACTGCTTTCCAGAGTTGGAGGTCTGGCTCTCCGCCGGAGCAAGCCGTGTGTTGCCCTGCCCTCTGCATGCGCAGAATGGAGGCCAAACACCCAAGTGGCTGCACGTTACTACTCTGAAGCCGCAGTTGACACTTTGGCTACAACGTGTTCTTCCTTGACCTGGGTCCAGGCGTGAGAGAGCCTGCAGTCCTGAGAGGCCTACCAGTGTTAAGGCAGTACCTTCACTAAGGCTTCTCAGAAAGATCTGCACTGCAACACTTTTCATGGCACACGCGGACCTTCCTTTGGCGGCATGGGGGCAGGTTTCCTAACCACTAGCCAAGAAGGCTTTGGGATGAGCTCCTAGTGAGGAACTGCACACACACCCTGGTTCTTTCGAGAAAACTCACTCTTCCTCCATTGCCTCCTAGGGAACTCCTACGGTGATTACAAAACAGGGAGCAGGACTTGGTTTCAGGCAGGTCTGAGCACGCAGCTCTCCGGACTGCCAACGGGACAGATTTTGCTTTTCTCGTCCAGCCCCCTTTTCACGGTTGCCACACAGCTCATGTAGCTGAAGTCCCCGGGCAGCCAAAAGAGACCCATGTCACATACTGTACCCATTCGCTGAAAGCACTTTGGAAAGCCAGGTTTCCTCCGGCAGGGAATTGCGCGAGCCAGTGTACGCCTTCGTTTCTCCTAGGTCATGGTACATCTTGCAACGGCCTAGCAGTCTTTGAAGGACGACGGCCTATTTCTCCCTCGAGAGGTGAAGTCCGGGTGCTGCTTCAGGGAGCAAGAGGTCAAGTATGGATTCCGAGAACTCGTGTAAGCACGGTGTTTTTCCAAAAGCAGCTCAGGGTTACAAAAGGAGGCCACCTCGCATTGCCCAGAAGCCCCGTTACAAACGTGTTCTTCAGGCATCCTCTAAGCTCTCCAAGTCGAGCTCTCCGATGGAGGAAAAACGTTGTTGCCCAGCCTCCTGCATACAAAACAGTAGAGTCCAAAGACCCTTGTGGCTGGGTGTTGCTCAGCAGGCTCAGATGCCACTTCTGCTCCACAGTGACCTTCCTCGGAATACGGTGCAGACGCTCGCATCGCATCCTCATCCTTACAGAGTCTTGAAAGGCACACCAGCATTTACAGCAGTTCAGTCGGGAAGGCCTCTTTGAAACTGCTGACTGCGACTGTGCTGGTGGAAAGAAACACTGCACCTTACCTTGAGTCTGGCGCTCGTCTGAATTATGCCCTAGACAACGTCCTCTGCTGGATGTACTCCTAGCAAGCAATTGCCAGCATTCCGTTTCACTGGGCAAAGTCTCCGTTCCTCCCTGGGTATTCTCGCAGGGTTGAGAAGGTTGGCGACCGCAGGGCTTTTCATTAAGCACTCATCATGGAAAACACGGACCTTCCTTGCAACACGCGGGCAAGTTTCCTTCCCACTGGCCAAGAAGGCTTTGGGATGAGAACCTAGCAAGGAACTGCACGCACTCTGGTTCGTTCAAGAAAATTCACTCTGCCTCAGGTTGCCTCTCAGGGTAATCCAGGGGTGAATAGAAGACGGGCAACAGGACTGTTTCTCAGGCAGCTCTGAGGACGCAGCTCTCCGGTTGGTCACTGGGGCAAATTGTGCCCTTCCCGTCCCCCTCCACTTTCACGGTTGACACCTAGCTCGTGTACCTGAAGTTCACAAGCAGGCCACATAGACACATGCCACACACATGGGCCCTTCCATGACAACACTTTGGCTAGCAGGAGTCCTCCTGAGCTGAATGGCGTGAGCCGGTGAACGCCTTAGTGTCGCCTACCTCACCGTGGATCTTGCAAAGGCCTAACGGTCTTCAAAGGCTGAGAGCACATGTCTCCAGCTGGATCTGAAGTTGACGTGCTGCTTGCGAGGGGAAGACGTCAGCTAGGAATTCTGAGAACCCTTGCCATGGCGGTGTTGGTTCCAGTGCAGCTCAGGTTTACCAACTGGGGTCCCCTTGCCTTGCACAGCAGACCAGGGAGAAAACTCTTCCTGAGGATTCTTCCAAGCTGTGGCTATCTGGCTCTCCGACGGAAGACACACATTGCTGCCTGGCCTTCGGCACACCAACAGCAGCGCCCAAAGACCATCATGAGGCATGAGGTTGCTCAGAAGGCACAGACGACACTTTCGGTACACAGTGATTTTCCTCGGAAAAGGGTGCAGTCGCGAGCGTCCTCAGATATGTAAAAGGCACACCAGCATTACAGCACTTCAGTGGTGAAAGCCTCGGGTCTACTTGTGACCACCAAGTTTGCTGATGGAAACACTGCCCCTTATGTTGAGTATGCCACTCAGCCGACCTTCTCCTTAGCTGAAGTAGTCTGCTGCATGACCTCCTGGCAAGGAGTGGCAGGCACACTGTTTCTTTCGAGAACACGCACTCTTCCTCCCGAGGAATTCCTGCAGGGTGCCCAAGATGGGCGCCCGCCCGCCTCTGCCCCCGTGCTTTTCCTTCAGTTTCCTGGCCCCAAGCCTCCTGTTCCAAAGGGGCCAAACATGCTTTAGCCCTCAGGATCCGGTTTCTACGTGCAAACCCAGCCTGTGGAGCAGCCCCTTCTGCTCAGCTACAAGAGAGCCATGCGACACACCAGGCGCTCCTGTGAGGAGCCTTTTGTAAGCAGAGGTTCTCTGCAAGGTGACGTGCCTAGCCAAGACAGCGCTTCAGTCAGGCGTTGTCGACCCTGGAACTTTCAATCTCCCAGCAGTGCTTCGGGAAAAGTGTCCATCATTTTAGGCTGGTTGTAAAGTTACATTTCTGCTGGAGGTGAAGGGTCGTCAGCTTTGAGTTCGTAGAATCCATGTAACTCGCCGGGTATGATTCAGTGCAGCTAATAGCTAAGCCGGGAGTCTGACAGGCATTGCACGTGACACCGTTGCCCCACTCTGGTACCAAGACTGCTTTCCAGAGTTGGAGGTCTGGCTCTCCGCCGGAGCAAGCCGTGTGTTGCCCTGCCCTCTGCATGCGCAGAATGGAGGCCAAACACCCAAGTGGCTGCACGTTACTACTCTGAAGCCGCAGTTGACACTTTGGCTACAACGTGTTCTTCCTTGACCTGGGTCCAGGCGTGAGAGAGCCTGCAGTCCTGAGAGGCCTACCAGTGTTAAGGCAGTACCTTCACTAAGGCTTCTCAGAAAGATCTGCACTGCAACACTTTTCATGGCACACGCGGACCTTCCTTTGGCGGCATGGGGGCAGGTTTCCTAACCACTAGCCAAGAAGGCTTTGGGATGAGCTCCTAGTGAGGAACTGCACACACACCCTGGTTCTTTCGAGAAAACTCACTCTTCCTCCATTGCCTCCTAGGGAACTCCTACGGTGATTACAAAACAGGGAGCAGGACTTGGTTTCAGGCAGGTCTGAGCACGCAGCTCTCCGGACTGCCAACGGGACAGATTTTGCTTTTCTCGTCCAGCCCCCTTTTCACGGTTGCCACACAGCTCATGTAGCTGAAGTCCCCGGGCAGCCAAAAGAGACCCATGTCACATACTGTACCCATTCGCTGAAAGCACTTTGGAAAGCCAGGTTTCCTCCGGCAGGGAATTGCGCGAGCCAGTGTACGCCTTCGTTTCTCCTAGGTCATGGTACATCTTGCAACGGCCTAGCAGTCTTTGAAGGACGACGGCCTATTTCTCCCTCGAGAGGTGAAGTCCGGGTGCTGCTTCAGGGAGCAAGAGGTCAAGTATGGATTCCGAGAACTCGTGTAAGCATGGTGTTTTTCCAAAAGCAGCTCAGGGTTACAAAAGGAGGCCACCTCGCATTGCCCAGAAGCCCCGTTACAAACGTGTTCTTCAGGCATCCTCTAAGCTCTCCAAGTCGAGCTCTCCGATGGAGGAAAAACGTTGTTGCCCAGCCTCCTGCATACAAAACAGTAGAGTCCAAAGACCCTTGTGGCTGGGTGTTGCTCAGCAGGCTCAGATGCCACTTCTGCTCCACAGTGACCTTCCTCGGAATACGGTGCAGACGCTCGCATCGCATCCTCATCCTTACAGAGTCTTGAAAGGCACACCAGCATTTACAGCAGTTCAGTCGGGAAGGCCTCTTTGAAACTGCTGACTGCGACTGTGCTGGTGGAAAGAAACACTGCACCTTACCTTGAGTCTGGCGCTCGTCTGAATTATGCCCTAGACAACGTCCTCTGCTGGATGTACTCCTAGCAAGCAATTGCCAGCATTCCGTTTCACTGGGCAAAGTCTCCGTTCCTCCCTGGGTATTCTCGCAGGGTTGAGAAGGTTGGCGACCGCAGGGCTTTTCATTAAGCACTCATCATGGAAAACACGGACCTTCCTTGCAACACGCGGGCAAGTTTCCTTCCCACTGGCCAAGAAGGCTTTGGGATGAGAACCTAGCAAGGAACTGCACGCACTCTGGTTCGTTCAAGAAAATTCACTCTGCCTCAGGTTGCCTCTCAGGGTAATCCAGGGGTGAATAGAAGACGGGCAACAGGACTGTTTCTCAGGCAGCTCTGAGGACGCAGCTCTCCGGTTGGTCACTGGGGCAAATTGTGCCCTTCCCGTCCCCCTCCACTTTCACGGTTGACACCTAGCTCGTGTACCTGAAGTTCACAAGCAGGCCACATAGACACATGCCACACACATGGGCCCTTCCATGACAACACTTTGGCTAGCAGGAGTCCTCCTGAGCTGAATGGCGTGAGCCGGTGAACGCCTTAGTGTCGCCTACCTCACCGTGGATCTTGCAAAGGCCTAACGGTCTTCAAAGGCTGAGAGCACATGTCTCCAGCTGGATCTGAAGTCGACGTGCTGCTTGCGAGGGGAAGACGTCAGCTAGGAATTCTGAGAACCCTTGCCATGGCGGTGTTGGTTCCAGTGCAGCTCAGGTTTACCAACTGGGGTCCCCTTGCCTTGCACAGCAGACCAGGGAGAAAACTCTTCCTGAGGATTCTTCCAAGCTGTGGCTATCTGGCTCTCCGACGGAAGACACACATTGCTGCCTGGCCTTCGGCACACCAACAGCAGCGCCCAAAGACCATCATGAGGCATGAGGTTGCTCAGAAGGCACAGACGACACTTTCGGTACACAGTGATTTTCCTCGGAAAAGGGTGCAGTCGCGAGCGTCCTCAGATATGTAAAAGGCACACCAGCATTACAGCACTTCAGTGGTGAAAGCCTCGGGTCTACTTGTGACCACCAAGTTTGCTGATGGAAACACTGCCCCTTATGTTGAGTATGCCACTCAGCCGACCTTCTCCTTAGCTGAAGTAGTCTGCTGCATGACCTCCTGGCAAGGAGTGGCAGGCACACTGTTTCTTTCGAGAACACGCACTCTTCCTCCCGAGGAATTCCTGCAGGGTGCCCAAGATGGGCGCCCGCCCGCCTCTGCCCCCGTGCTTTTCCTTCAGTTTCCTGGCCCCAAGCCTCCTGTTCCAAAGGGGCCAAACATGCTTTAGCCCTCAGGATCCGGTTTCTACGTGCAAACCCAGCCTGTGGAGCAGCCCCTTCTGCTCAGCTACAAGAGAGCCATGCGACACACCAGGCGCTCCTGTGAGGAGCCTTTTGTAAGCAGAGGTTCTCTGCAAGGTGACGTGCCTAGCCAAGACAGCGCTTCAGTCAGGCGTTGTCGACCCTGGAACTTTCAATCTCCCAGCAGTGCTTCGGGAAAAGTGTCCATCATTTTAGGCTGGTTGTAAAGTTACATTTCTGCTGGAGGTGAAGGGTCGTCAGCTTTGAGTTCGTAGAATCCATGTAACTCGCCGGGTATGATTCAGTGCAGCTAATAGCTAAGCCGGGAGTCTGACAGGCATTGCACGTGACACCGTTGCCCCACTCTGGTACCAAGACTGCTTTCCAGAGTTGGAGGTCTGGCTCTCCGCCGGAGCAAGCCGTGTGTTGCCCTGCCCTCTGCATGCGCAGAATGGAGGCCAAACACCCAAGTGGCTGCACGTTACTACTCTGAAGCCGCAGTTGACACTTTGGCTACAACGTGTTCTTCCTTGACCTGGGTCCAGGCGTGAGAGAGCCTGCAGTCCTGAGAGGCCTACCAGTGTTAAGGCAGTACCTTCACTAAGGCTTCTCAGAAAGATCTGCACTGCAACACTTTTCATGGCACACGCGGACCTTCCTTTGGCGGCATGGGGGCAGGTTTCCTAACCACTAGCCAAGAAGGCTTTGGGATGAGCTCCTAGTGAGGAACTGCACACACACCCTGGTTCTTTCGAGAAAACTCACTCTTCCTCCATTGCCTCCTAGGGAACTCCTACGGTGATTACAAAACAGGGAGCAGGACTTGGTTTCAGGCAGGTCTGAGCACGCAGCTCTCCGGACTGCCAACGGGACAGATTTTGCTTTTCTCGTCCAGCCCCCTTTTCACGGTTGCCACACAGCTCATGTAGCTGAAGTCCCCGGGCAGCCAAAAGAGACCCATGTCACATACTGTACCCATTCGCTGAAAGCACTTTGGAAAGCCAGGTTTCCTCCGGCAGGGAATTGCGCGAGCCAGTGTACGCCTTCGTTTCTCCTAGGTCATGGTACATCTTGCAACGGCCTAGCAGTCTTTGAAGGACGACGGCCTATTTCTCCCTCGAGAGGTGAAGTCCGGGTGCTGCTTCAGGGAGCAAGAGGTCAAGTATGGATTCCGAGAACTCGTGTAAGCACGGTGTTTTTCCAAAAGCAGCTCAGGGTTACAAAAGGAGGCCACCTCGCATTGCCCAGAAGCCCCGTTACAAACGTGTTCTTCAGGCATCCTCTAAGCTCTCCAAGTCGAGCTCTCCGATGGAGGAAAAACGTTGTTGCCCAGCCTCCTGCATACAAAACAGTAGAGTCCAAAGACCCTTGTGGCTGGGTGTTGCTCAGCAGGCTCAGATGCCACTTCTGCTCCACAGTGACCTTCCTCGGAATGCGGTGCAGACGCTCGCATCGCATCCTCATCCTTACAGAGTCTTGAAAGGCACACCAGCATTTACAGCAGTTCAGTCGGGAAGGCCTCTTTGAAACTGCTGACTGCGACTGTGCTGGTGGAAAGAAACACTGCACCTTACCTTGAGTCTGGCGCTCGTCTGAATTATGCCCTAGACAACGTCCTCTGCTGGATGTACTCCTAGCAAGCAATTGCCAGCATTCCGTTTCACTGGGCAAAGTCTCCGTTCCTCCCTGGGTATTCTCGCAGGGTTGAGAAGGTTGGCGACCGCAGGGCTTTTCATTAAGCACTCATCATGGAAAACACGGACCTTCCTTGCAACACGCGGGCAAGTTTCCTTCCCACTGGCCAAGAAGGCTTTGGGATGAGAACCTAGCAAGGAACTGCACGCACTCTGGTTCGTTCAAGAAAATTCACTCTGCCTCAGGTTGCCTCTCAGGGTAATCCAGGGGTGAATAGAAGACGGGCAACAGGACTGTTTCTCAGGCAGCTCTGAGGACGCAGCTCTCCGGTTGGTCACTGGGGCAAATTGTGCCCTTCCCGTCCCCCTCCACTTTCACGGTTGACACCTAGCTCGTGTACCTGAAGTTCACAAGCAGGCCACATAGACACATGCCACACACATGGGCCCTTCCATGACAACACTTTGGCTAGCAGGAGTCCTCCTGAGCTGAATGGCGTGAGCCGGTGAACGCCTTAGTGTCGCCTACCTCACCGTGGATCTTGCAAAGGCCTAACAGTCTTCAAAGGCTGAGAGCACATGTCTCCAGCTGGATCTGAAGTCGACGTGCTGCTTGCGAGGGGAAGACGTCAGCTAGGAATTCTGAGAACCCTTGCCATGGCGGTGTTGGTTCCAGTGCAGCTCAGGTTTACCAACTGGGGTCCCCTTGCCTTGCACAGCAGACCAGGGAGAAAACTCTTCCTGAGGATTCTTCCAAGCTGTGGCTATCTGGCTCTCCGACGGAAGACACACATTGCTGCCTGGCCTTCGGCACACCAACAGCAGCGCCCAAAGACCATCATGAGGCATGAGGTTGCTCAGAAGGCACAGACGACACTTTCGGTACACAGTGATTTTCCTCGGAAAAGGGTGCAGTCGCGAGCGTCCTCAGATATGTAAAAGGCACACCAGCATTACAGCACTTCAGTGGTGAAAGCCTCGGGTCTACTTGTGACCACCAAGTTTGCTGATGGAAACACTGCCCCTTATGTTGAGTATGCCACTCAGCCGACCTTCTCCTTAGCTGAAGTAGTCTGCTGCATGACCTCCTGGCAAGGAGTGGCAGGCACACTGTTTCTTTCGAGAACACGCACTCTTCCTCCCGAGGAATTCCTGCAGGGTGCCCAAGATGGGCGCCCGCCCGCCTCTGCCCCCGTGCTTTTCCTTCAGTTTCCTGGCCCCAAGCCTCCTGTTCCAAAGGGGCCAAACATGCTTTAGCCCTCAGGATCCGGTTTCTACGTGCAAACCCAGCCTGTGGAGCAGCCCCTTCTGCTCAGCTACAAGAGAGCCATGCGACACACCAGGCGCTCCTGTGAGGAGCCTTTTGTAAGCAGAGGTTCTCTGCAAGGTGACGTGCCTAGCCAAGACAGCGCTTCAGTCAGGCGTTGTCGACCCTGGAACTTTCAATCTCCCAGCAGTGCTTCGGGAAAAGTGTCCATCATTTTAGGCTGGTTGTAAAGTTACATTTCTGCTGGAGGTGAAGGGTCGTCAGCTTTGAGTTCGTAGAATCCATGTAACTCGCCGGGTATGATTCAGTGCAGCTAATAGCTAAGCCGGGAGTCTGACAGGCATTGCACGTGACACCGTTGCCCCACTCTGGTACCAAGACTGCTTTCCAGAGTTGGAGGTCTGGCTCTCCGCCGGAGCAAGCCGTGTGTTGCCCTGCCCTCTGCATGCGCAGAATGGAGGCCAAACACCCAATTGGCTGCACGTTACTACTCTGAAGCCGCAGTTGACACTTTGGCTACAACGTGTTCTTCCTTGACCTGGGTCCAGGCGTGAGAGAGCCTGCAGTCCTGAGAGGCCTACCAGTGTTAAGGCAGTACCTTCACTAAGGCTTCTCAGAAAGATCTGCACTGCAACACTTTTCATGGCACACGCGGACCTTCCTTTGGCGGCATGGGGGCAGGTTTCCTAACCACTAGCCAAGAAGGCTTTGGGATGAGCTCCTAGTGAGGAACTGCACACACACCCTGGTTCTTTCGAGAAAACTCACTCTTCCTCCATTGCCTCCTAGGGAACTCCTACGGTGATTACAAAACAGGGAGCAGGACTTGGTTTCAGGCAGGTCTGAGCACGCAGCTCTCCGGACTGCCAACGGGACAGATTTTGCTTTTCTCGTCCAGCCCCCTTTTCACGGTTGCCACACAGCTCATGTAGCTGAAGTCCCCGGGCAGCCAAAAGAGACCCATGTCACATACTGTACCCATTCGCTGAAAGCACTTTGGAAAGCCAGGTTTCCTCCGGCAGGGAATTGCGCGAGCCAGTGTACGCCTTCGTTTCTCCTAGGTCATGGTACATCTTGCAACGGCCTAGCAGTCTTTGAAGGACGACGGCCTATTTCTCCCTCGAGAGGTGAAGTCCGGGTGCTGCTTCAGGGAGCAAGAGGTCAAGTATGGATTCCGAGAACTCGTGTAAGCACGGTGTTTTTCCAAAAGCAGCTCAGGGTTACAAAAGGAGGCCACCTCGCATTGCCCAGAAGCCCCGTTACAAACGTGTTCTTCAGGCATCCTCTAAGCTCTCCAAGTCGAGCTCTCCGATGGAGGAAAAACGTTGTTGCCCAGCCTCCTGCATACAAAACAGTAGAGTCCAAAGACCCTTGTGGCTGGGTGTTGCTCAGCAGGCTCAGATGCCACTTCTGCTCCACAGTGACCTTCCTCGGAATACGGTGCAGACGCTCGCATCGCATCCTCATCCTTACAGAGTCTTGAAAGGCACACCAGCATTTACAGCAGTTCAGTCGGGAAGGCCTCTTTGAAACTGCTGACTGCGACTGTGCTGGTGGAAAGAAACACTGCACCTTACCTTGAGTCTGGCGCTCGTCTGAATTATGCCCTAGACAACGTCCTCTGCTGGATGTACTCCTAGCAAGCAATTGCCAGCATTCCGTTTCACTGGGCAAAGTCTCCGTTCCTCCCTGGGTATTCTCGCAGGGTTGAGAAGGTTGGCGACCGCAGGGCTTTTCATTAAGCACTCATCATGGAAAACACGGACCTTCCTTGCAACACGCGGGCAAGTTTCCTTCCCACTGGCCAAGAAGGCTTTGGGATGAGAACCTAGCAAGGAACTGCACGCACTCTGGTTCGTTCAAGAAAATTCACTCTGCCTCAGGTTGCCTCTCAGGGTAATCCAGGGGTGAATAGAAGACGGGCAACAGGACTGTTTCTCAGGCAGCTCTGAGGACGCAGCTCTCCGGTTGGTCACTGGGGCAAATTGTGCCCTTCCCGTCCCCCTCCACTTTCACGGTTGACACCTAGCTCGTGTACCTGAAGTTCACAAGCAGGCCACATAGACACATGCCACACACATGGGTCCTTCCATGACAACACTTTGGCTAGCAGGAGTCCTCCTGAGCTGAATGGCGTGAGCCGGTGAACGCCTTAGTGTCGCCTACCTCACCGTGGATCTTGCAAAGGCCTAACAGTCTTCAAAGGCTGAGAGCACATGTCTCCAGCTGGATCTGAAGTCGACGTGCTGCTTGCGAGGGGAAGACGTCAGCTAGGAATTCTGAGAACCCTTGCCATGGCGGTGTTGGTTCCAGTGCAGCTCAGGTTTACCAACTGGGGTCCCCTTGCCTTGCACAGCAGACCAGGGAGAAAACTCTTCCTGAGGATTCTTCCAAGCTGTGGCTATCTGGCTCTCCGACGGAAGACACACATTGCTGCCTGGCCTTCGGCACACCAACAGCAGCGCCCAAAGACCATCATGAGGCATGAGGTTGCTCAGAAGGCACAGACGACACTTTCGGTACACAGTGATTTTCCTCGGAAAAGGGTGCAGTCGCGAGCGTCCTCAGATATGTAAAAGGCACACCAGCATTACAGCACTTCAGTGGTGAAAGCCTCGGGTCTACTTGTGACCACCAAGTTTGCTGATGGAAACACTGCCCCTTATGTTGAGTATGCCACTCAGCCGACCTTCTCCTTAGCTGAAGTAGTCTGCTGCATGACCTCCTGGCAAGGAGTGGCAGGCACACTGTTTCTTTCGAGAACACGCACTCTTCCTCCCGAGGAATTCCTGCAGGGTGCCCAAGATGGGCGCCCGCCCGCCTCTGCCCCCGTGCTTTTCCTTCAGTTTCCTGGCCCCAAGCCTCCTGTTCCAAAGGGGCCAAACATGCTTTAGCCCTCAGGATCCGGTTTCTACGTGCAAACCCAGCCTGTGGAGCAGCCCCTTCTGCTCAGCTACAAGAGAGCCATGCGACACACCAGGCGCTCCTGTGAGGAGCCTTTTGTAAGCAGAGGTTCTCTGCAAGGTGACGTGCCTAGCCAAGACAGCGCTTCAGTCAGGCGTTGTCGACCCTGGAACTTTCAATCTCCCAGCAGTGCTTCGGGAAAAGTGTCCATCATTTTAGGCTGGTTGTAAAGTTACATTTCTGCTGGAGGTGAAGGGTCGTCAGCTTTGAGTTCGTAGAATCCATGTAACTCGCCGGGTATGATTCAGTGCAGCTAATAGCTAAGCCGGGAGTCTGACAGGCATTGCACGTGACACCGTTGCCCCACTCTGGTACCAAGACTGCTTTCCAGAGTTGGAGGTCTGGCTCTCCGCCGGAGCAAGCCGTGTGTTGCCCTGCCCTCTGCATGCGCAGAATGGAGGCCAAACACCCAATTGGCTGCATGTTACTACTCTGAAGCCGCAGTTGACACTTTGGCTACAACGTGTTCTTCCTTGACCTGGGTCCAGGCGTGAGAGAGCCTGCAGTCCTGAGAGGCCTACCAGTGTTAAGGCAGTACCTTCACTAAGGCTTCTCAGAAAGATCTGCACTGCAACACTTTTCATGGCACACGCGGACCTTCCTTTGGCGGCATGGGGGCAGGTTTCCTAACCACTAGCCAAGAAGGCTTTGGGATGAGCTCCTAGTGAGGAACTGCACACACACCCTGGTTCTTTCGAGAAAACTCACTCTTCCTCCATTGCCTCCTAGGGAACTCCTACGGTGATTACAAAACAGGGAGCAGGACTTGGTTTCAGGCAGGTCTGAGCACGCAGCTCTCCGGACTGCCAACGGGACAGATTTTGCTTTTCTCGTCCAGCCCCCTTTTCACGGTTGCCACACAGCTCATGTAGCTGAAGTCCCCGGGCAGCCAAAAGAGACCCATGTCACATACTGTACCCATTCGCTGAAAGCACTTTGGAAAGCCAGGTTTCCTCCGGCAGGGAATTGCGCGAGCCAGTGTACGCCTTCGTTTCTCCTAGGTCATGGTACATCTTGCAACGGCCTAGCAGTCTTTGAAGGACGACGGCCTATTTCTCCCTCGAGAGGTGAAGTCCGGGTGCTGCTTCAGGGAGCAAGAGGTCAAGTATGGATTCCGAGAACTCGTGTAAGCACGGTGTTTTTCCAAAAGCAGCTCAGGGTTACAAAAGGAGGCCACCTCGCATTGCCCAGAAGCCCCGTTACAAACGTGTTCTTCAGGCATCCTCTAAGCTCTCCAAGTCGAGCTCTCCGATGGAGGAAAAACGTTGTTGCCCAGCCTCCTGCATACAAAACAGTAGAGTCCAAAGACCCTTGTGGCTGGGTGTTGCTCAGCAGGCTCAGATGCCACTTCTGCTCCACAGTGACCTTCCTCGGAATGCGGTGCAGACGCTCGCATCGCATCCTCATCCTTACAGAGTCTTGAAAGGCACACCAGCATTTACAGCAGTTCAGTCGGGAAGGCCTCTTTGAAACTGCTGACTGCGACTGTGCTGGTGGAAAGAAACACTGCACCTTACCTTGAGTCTGGCGCTCGTCTGAATTATGCCCTAGACAACGTCCTCTGCTGGATGTACTCCTAGCAAGCAATTGCCAGCATTCCGTTTCACTGGGCAAAGTCTCCGTTCCTCCCTGGGTATTCTCGCAGGGTTGAGAAGGTTGGCGACCGCAGGGCTTTTCATTAAGCACTCATCATGGAAAACACGGACCTTCCTTGCAACACGCGGGCAAGTTTCCTTCCCACTGGCCAAGAAGGCTTTGGGATGAGAACCTAGCAAGGAACTGCACGCACTCTGGTTCGTTCAAGAAAATTCACTCTGCCTCAGGTTGCCTCTCAGGGTAATCCAGGGGTGAATAGAAGACGGGCAACAGGACTGTTTCTCAGGCAGCTCTGAGGACGCAGCTCTCCGGTTGGTCACTGGGGCAAATTGTGCCCTTCCCGTCCCCCTCCACTTTCACGGTTGACACCTAGCTCGTGTACCTGAAGTTCACAAGCAGGCCACATAGACACATGCCACACACATGGGCCCTTCCATGACAACACTTTGGCTAGCAGGAGTCCTCCTGAGCTGAATGGCGTGAGCCGGTGAACGCCTTAGTGTCGCCTACCTCACCGTGGATCTTGCAAAGGCCTAACAGTCTTCAAAGGCTGAGAGCACATGTCTCCAGCTGGATCTGAAGTCGACGTGCTGCTTGCGAGGGGAAGACGTCAGCTAGGAATTCTGAGAACCCTTGCCATGGCGGTGTTGGTTCCAGTGCAGCTCAGGTTTACCAACTGGGGTCCCCTTGCCTTGCACAGCAGACCAGGGAGAAAACTCTTCCTGAGGATTCTTCCAAGCTGTGGCTATCTGGCTCTCCGACGGAAGACACACATTGCTGCCTGGCCTTCGGCACACCAACAGCAGCGCCCAAAGACCATCATGAGGCATGAGGTTGCTCAGAAGGCACAGACGACACTTTCGGTACACAGTGATTTTCCTCGGAAAAGGGTGCAGTCGCGAGCGTCCTCAGATATGTAAAAGGCACACCAGCATTACAGCACTTCAGTGGTGAAAGCCTCGGGTCTACTTGTGACCACCAAGTTTGCTGATGGAAACACTGCCCCTTATGTTGAGTATGCCACTCAGCCGACCTTCTCCTTAGCTGAAGTAGTCTGCTGCATGACCTCCTGGCAAGGAGTGGCAGGCACACTGTTTCTTTCGAGAACACGCACTCTTCCTCCCGAGGAATTCCTGCAGGGTGCCCAAGATGGGCGCCCGCCCGCCTCTGCCCCCGTGCTTTTCCTTCAGTTTCCTGGCCCCAAGCCTCCTGTTCCAAAGGGGCCAAACATGCTTTAGCCCTCAGGATCCGGTTTCTACGTGCAAACCCAGCCTGTGGAGCAGCCCCTTCTGCTCAGCTACAAGAGAGCCATGCGACACACCAGGCGCTCCTGTGAGGAGCCTTTTGTAAGCAGAGGTTCTCTGCAAGGTGACGTGCCTAGCCAAGACAGCGCTTCAGTCAGGCGTTGTCGACCCTGGAACTTTCAATCTCCCAGCAGTGCTTCGGGAAAAGTGTCCATCATTTTAGGCTGGTTGTAAAGTTACATTTCTGCTGGAGGTGAAGGGTCGTCAGCTTTGAGTTCGTAGAATCCATGTAACTCGCCGGGTATGATTCAGTGCAGCTAATAGCTAAGCCGGGAGTCTGACAGGCATTGCACGTGACACCGTTGCCCCACTCTGGTACCAAGACTGCTTTCCAGAGTTGGAGGTCTGGCTCTCCGCCGGAGCAAGCCGTGTGTTGCCCTGCCCTCTGCATGCGCAGAATGGAGGCCAAACACCCAAGTGGCTGCACGTTACTACTCTGAAGCCGCAGTTGACACTTTGGCTACAACGTGTTCTTCCTTGACCTGGGTCCAGGCGTGAGAGAGCCTGCAGTCCTGAGAGGCCTACCAGTGTTAAGGCAGTACCTTCACTAAGGCTTCTCAGAAAGATCTGCACTGCAACACTTTTCATGGCACACGCGGACCTTCCTTTGGCGGCATGGGGGCAGGTTTCCTAACCACTAGCCAAGAAGGCTTTGGGATGAGCTCCTAGTGAGGAACTGCACACACACCCTGGTTCTTTCGAGAAAACTCACTCTTCCTCCATTGCCTCCTAGGGAACTCCTACGGTGATTACAAAACAGGGAGCAGGACTTGGTTTCAGGCAGGTCTGAGCACGCAGCTCTCCGGACTGCCAACGGGACAGATTTTGCTTTTCTCGTCCAGCCCCCTTTTCACGGTTGCCACACAGCTCATGTAGCTGAAGTCCCCGGGCAGCCAAAAGAGACCCATGTCACATACTGTACCCATTCGCTGAAAGCACTTTGGAAAGCCAGGTTTCCTCCGGCAGGGAATTGCGCGAGCCAGTGTACGCCTTCGTTTCTCCTAGGTCATGGTACATCTTGCAACGGCCTAGCAGTCTTTGAAGGACGACGGCCTATTTCTCCCTCGAGAGGTGAAGTCCGGGTGCTGCTTCAGGGAGCAAGAGGTCAAGTATGGATTCCGAGAACTCGTGTAAGCACGGTGTTTTTCCAAAAGCAGCTCAGGGTTACAAAAGGAGGCCACCTCGCATTGCCCAGAAGCCCCGTTACAAACGTGTTCTTCAGGCATCCTCTAAGCTCTCCAAGTCGAGCTCTCCGATGGAGGAAAAACGTTGTTGCCCAGCCTCCTGCATACAAAACAGTAGAGTCCAAAGACCCTTGTGGCTGGGTGTTGCTCAGCAGGCTCAGATGCCACTTCTGCTCCACAGTGACCTTCCTCGGAATACGGTGCAGACGCTCGCATCGCATCCTCATCCTTACAGAGTCTTGAAAGGCACACCAGCATTTACAGCAGTTCAGTCGGGAAGGCCTCTTTGAAACTGCTGACTGCGACTGTGCTGGTGGAAAGAAACACTGCACCTTACCTTGAGTCTGGCGCTCGTCTGAATTATGCCCTAGACAACGTCCTCTGCTGGATGTACTCCTAGCAAGCAATTGCCAGCATTCCGTTTCACTGGGCAAAGTCTCCGTTCCTCCCTGGGTATTCTCGCAGGGTTGAGAAGGTTGGCGACCGCAGGGCTTTTCATTAAGCACTCATCATGGAAAACACGGACCTTCCTTGCAACACGCGGGCAAGTTTCCTTCCCACTGGCCAAGAAGGCTTTGGGATGAGAACCTAGCAAGGAACTGCACGCACTCTGGTTCGTTCAAGAAAATTCACTCTGCCTCAGGTTGCCTCTCAGGGTAATCCAGGGGTGAATAGAAGACGGGCAACAGGACTGTTTCTCAGGCAGCTCTGAGGACGCAGCTCTCCGGTTGGTCACTGGGGCAAATTGTGCCCTTCCCGTCCCCCTCCACTTTCACGGTTGACACCTAGCTCGTGTACCTGAAGTTCACAAGCAGGCCACATAGACACATGCCACACACATGGGCCCTTCCATGACAACACTTTGGCTAGCAGGAGTCCTCCTGAGCTGAATGGCGTGAGCCGGTGAACGCCTTAGTGTCGCCTACCTCACCGTGGATCTTGCAAAGGCCTAACCGTCTTCAAAGGCTGAGAGCACATGTCTCCAGCTGGATCTGAAGTCGACGTGCTGCTTGCGAGGGGAAGACGTCAGCTAGGAATTCTGAGAACCCTTGCCATGGCGGTGTTGGTTCCAGTGCAGCTCAGGTTTACCAACTGGGGTCCCCTTGCCTTGCACAGCAGACCAGGGAGAAAACTCTTCCTGAGGATTCTTCCAAGCTGTGGCTATCTGGCTCTCCGACGGAAGACACACATTGCTGCCTGGCCTTCGGCACACCAACAGCAGCGCCCAAAGACCATCATGAGGCATGAGGTTGCTCAGAAGGCACAGACGACACTTTCGGTACACAGTGATTTTCCTCGGAAAAGGGTGCAGTCGCGAGCGTCCTCAGATATGTAAAAGGCACACCAGCATTACAGCACTTCAGTGGTGAAAGCCTCGGGTCTACTTGTGACCACCAAGTTTGCTGATGGAAACACTGCCCCTTATGTTGAGTATGCCACTCAGCCGACCTTCTCCTTAGCTGAAGTAGTCTGCTGCATGACCTCCTGGCAAGGAGTGGCAGGCACACTGTTTCTTTCGAGAACACGCACTCTTCCTCCCGAGGAATTCCTGCAGGGTGCCCAAGATGGGCGCCCGCCCGCCTCTGCCCCCGTGCTTTTCCTTCAGTTTCCTGGCCCCAAGCCTCCTGTTCCAAAGGGGCCAAACATGCTTTAGCCCTCAGGATCCGGTTTCTACGTGCAAACCCAGCCTGTGGAGCAGCCCCTTCTGCTCAGCTACAAGAGAGCCATGCGACACACCAGGCGCTCCTGTGAGGAGCCTTTTGTAAGCAGAGGTTCTCTGCAAGGTGACGTGCCTAGCCAAGACAGCGCTTCAGTCAGGCGTTGTCGACCCTGGAACTTTCAATCTCCCAGCAGTGCTTCGGGAAAAGTGTCCATCATTTTAGGCTGGTTGTAAAGTTACATTTCTGCTGGAGGTGAAGGGTCGTCAGCTTTGAGTTCGTAGAATCCATGTAACTCGCCGGGTATGATTCAGTGCAGCTAATAGCTAAGCCGGGAGTCTGACAGGCATTGCACGTGACACCGTTGCCCCACTCTGGTACCAAGACTGCTTTCCAGAGTTGGAGGTCTGGCTCTCCGCCGGAGCAAGCCGTGTGTTGCCCTGCCCTCTGCATGCGCAGAATGGAGGCCAAACACCCAAGTGGCTGCACGTTACTACTCTGAAGCCGCAGTTGACACTTTGGCTACAACGTGTTCTTCCTTGACCTGGGTCCAGGCGTGAGAGAGCCTGCAGTCCTGAGAGGCCTACCAGTGTTAAGGCAGTACCTTCACTAAGGCTTCTCAGAAAGATCTGCACTGCAACACTTTTCATGGCACACGCGGACCTTCCTTTGGCGGCATGGGGGCAGGTTTCCTAACCACTAGCCAAGAAGGCTTTGGGATGAGCTCCTAGTGAGGAACTGCACACACACCCTGGTTCTTTCGAGAAAACTCACTCTTCCTCCATTGCCTCCTAGGGAACTCCTACGGTGATTACAAAACAGGGAGCAGGACTTGGTTTCAGGCAGGTCTGAGCACGCAGCTCTCCGGACTGCCAACGGGACAGATTTTGCTTTTCTCGTCCAGCCCCCTTTTCACGGTTGCCACACAGCTCATGTAGCTGAAGTCCCCGGGCAGCCAAAAGAGACCCATGTCACATACTGTACCCATTCGCTGAAAGCACTTTGGAAAGCCAGGTTTCCTCCGGCAGGGAATTGCGCGAGCCAGTGTACGCCTTCGTTTCTCCTAGGTCATGGTACATCTTGCAACGGCCTAGCAGTCTTTGAAGGACGACGGCCTATTTCTCCCTCGAGAGGTGAAGTCCGGGTGCTGCTTCAGGGAGCAAGAGGTCAAGTATGGATTCCGAGAACTCGTGTAAGCACGGTGTTTTTCCAAAAGCAGCTCAGGGTTACAAAAGGAGGCCACCTCGCATTGCCCAGAAGCCCCGTTACAAACGTGTTCTTCAGGCATCCTCTAAGCTCTCCAAGTCGAGCTCTCCGATGGAGGAAAAACGTTGTTGCCCAGCCTCCTGCATACAAAACAGTAGAGTCCAAAGACCCTTGTGGCTGGGTGTTGCTCAGCAGGCTCAGATGCCACTTCTGCTCCACAGTGACCTTCCTCGGAATGCGGTGCAGACGCTCGCATCGCATCCTCATCCTTACAGAGTCTTGAAAGGCACACCAGCATTTACAGCAGTTCAGTCGGGAAGGCCTCTTTGAAACTGCTGACTGCGACTGTGCTGGTGGAAAGAAACACTGCACCTTACCTTGAGTCTGGCGCTCGTCTGAATTATGCCCTAGACAACGTCCTCTGCTGGATGTACTCCTAGCAAGCAATTGCCAGCATTCCGTTTCACTGGGCAAAGTCTCCGTTCCTCCCTGGGTATTCTCGCAGGGTTGAGAAGGTTGGCGACCGCAGGGCTTTTCATTAAGCACTCATCATGGAAAACACGGACCTTCCTTGCAACACGCGGGCAAGTTTCCTTCCCACTGGCCAAGAAGGCTTTGGGATGAGAACCTAGCAAGGAACTGCACGCACTCTGGTTCGTTCAAGAAAATTCACTCTGCCTCAGGTTGCCTCTCAGGGTAATCCAGGGGTGAATAGAAGACGGGCAACAGGACTGTTTCTCAGGCAGCTCTGAGGACGCAGCTCTCCGGTTGGTCACTGGGGCAAATTGTGCCCTTCCCGTCCCCCTCCACTTTCACGGTTGACACCTAGCTCGTGTACCTGAAGTTCACAAGCAGGCCACATAGACACATGCCACACACATGGGCCCTTCCATGACAACACTTTGGCTAGCAGGAGTCCTCCTGAGCTGAATGGCGTGAGCCGGTGAACGCCTTAGTGTCGCCTACCTCACCGTGGATCTTGCAAAGGCCTAACAGTCTTCAAAGGCTGAGAGCACATGTCTCCAGCTGGATCTGAAGTCGACGTGCTGCTTGCGAGGGGAAGACGTCAGCTAGGAATTCTGAGAACCCTTGCCATGGCGGTGTTGGTTCCAGTGCAGCTCAGGTTTACCAACTGGGGTCCCCTTGCCTTGCACAGCAGACCAGGGAGAAAACTCTTCCTGAGGATTCTTCCAAGCTGTGGCTATCTGGCTCTCCGACGGAAGACACACATTGCTGCCTGGCCTTCGGCACACCAACAGCAGCGCCCAAAGACCATCATGAGGCATGAGGTTGCTCAGAAGGCACAGACGACACTTTCGGTACACAGTGATTTTCCTCGGAAAAGGGTGCAGTCGCGAGCGTCCTCAGATATGTAAAAGGCACACCAGCATTACAGCACTTCAGTGGTGAAAGCCTCGGGTCTACTTGTGACCACCAAGTTTGCTGATGGAAACACTGCCCCTTATGTTGAGTATGCCACTCAGCCGACCTTCTCCTTAGCTGAAGTAGTCTGCTGCATGACCTCCTGGCAAGGAGTGGCAGGCACACTGTTTCTTTCGAGAACACGCACTCTTCCTCCCGAGGAATTCCTGCAGGGTGCCCAAGATGGGCGCCCGCCCGCCTCTGCCCCCGTGCTTTTCCTTCAGTTTCCTGGCCCCAAGCCTCCTGTTCCAAAGGGGCCAAACATGCTTTAGCCCTCAGGATCCGGTTTCTACGTGCAAACCCAGCCTGTGGAGCAGCCCCTTCTGCTCAGCTACAAGAGAGCCATGCGACACACCAGGCGCTCCTGTGAGGAGCCTTTTGTAAGCAGAGGTTCTCTGCAAGGTGACGTGCCTAGCCAAGACAGCGCTTCAGTCAGGCGTTGTCGACCCTGGAACTTTCAATCTCCCAGCAGTGCTTCGGGAAAAGTGTCCATCATTTTAGGCTGGTTGTAAAGTTACATTTCTGCTGGAGGTGAAGGGTCGTCAGCTTTGAGTTCGTAGAATCCATGTAACTCGCCGGGTATGATTCAGTGCAGCTAATAGCTAAGCCGGGAGTCTGACAGGCATTGCACGTGACACCGTTGCCCCACTCTGGTACCAAGACTGCTTTCCAGAGTTGGAGGTCTGGCTCTCCGCCGGAGCAAGCCGTGTGTTGCCCTGCCCTCTGCATGCGCAGAATGGAGGCCAAACACCCAAGTGGCTGCACGTTACTACTCTGAAGCCGCAGTTGACACTTTGGCTACAACGTGTTCTTCCTTGACCTGGGTCCAGGCGTGAGAGAGCCTGCAGTCCTGAGAGGCCTACCAGTGTTAAGGCAGTACCTTCACTAAGGCTTCTCAGAAAGATCTGCACTGCAACACTTTTCATGGCACACGCGGACCTTCCTTTGGCGGCATGGGGGCAGGTTTCCTAACCACTAGCCAAGAAGGCTTTGGGATGAGCTCCTAGTGAGGAACTGCACACACACCCTGGTTCTTTCGAGAAAACTCACTCTTCCTCCATTGCCTCCTAGGGAACTCCTACGGTGATTACAAAACAGGGAGCAGGACTTGGTTTCAGGCAGGTCTGAGCACGCAGCTCTCCGGACTGCCAACGGGACAGATTTTGCTTTTCTCGTCCAGCCCCCTTTTCACGGTTGCCACACAGCTCATGTAGCTGAAGTCCCCGGGCAGCCAAAAGAGACCCATGTCACATACTGTACCCATTCGCTGAAAGCACTTTGGAAAGCCAGGTTTCCTCCGGCAGGGAATTGCGCGAGCCAGTGTACGCCTTCGTTTCTCCTAGGTCATGGTACATCTTGCAACGGCCTAGCAGTCTTTGAAGGACGACGGCCTATTTCTCCCTCGAGAGGTGAAGTCCGGGTGCTGCTTCAGGGAGCAAGAGGTCAAGTATGGATTCCGAGAACTCGTGTAAGCACGGTGTTTTTCCAAAAGCAGCTCAGGGTTACAAAAGGAGGCCACCTCGCATTGCCCAGAAGCCCCGTTACAAACGTGTTCTTCAGGCATCCTCTAAGCTCTCCAAGTCGAGCTCTCCGATGGAGGAAAAACGTTGTTGCCCAGCCTCCTGCATACAAAACAGTAGAGTCCAAAGACCCTTGTGGCTGGGTGTTGCTCAGCAGGCTCAGATGCCACGTCTGCTCCACAGTGACCTTCCTCGGAATGCGGTGCAGACGCTCGCATCCTCATCCTTACAGAGTCTTGAAAGGCACACCAGCATTTACAGCAGTTCAGTCGGGAAGGCCTCTTTGAAACTGCTGACTGCGACTGTGCTGGTGGAAAGAAACACTGCACCTTACCTTGAGTCTGGCGCTCGTCTGAATTATGCCCTAGACAACGTCCTCTGCTGGATGTACTCCTAGCAAGCAATTGCCAGCATTCCGTTTCACTGGGCAAAGTCTCCGTTCCTCCCTGGGTATTCTCGCAGGGTTGAGAAGGTTGGCGACCGCAGGGCTTTTCATTAAGCACTCATCATGGAAAACACGGACCTTCCTTGCAACACGCGGGCAAGTTTCCTTCCCACTGGCCAAGAAGGCTTTGGGATGAGAACCTAGCAAGGAACTGCACGCACTCTGGTTCGTTCAAGAAAATTCACTCTGCCTCAGGTTGCCTCTCAGGGTAATCCAGGGGTGAATAGAAGACGGGCAACAGGACTGTTTCTCAGGCAGCTCTGAGGACGCAGCTCTCCGGTTGGTCACTGGGGCAAATTGTGCCCTTCCCGTCCCCCTCCACTTTCACGGTTGACACCTAGCTCGTGTACCTGAAGTTCACAAGCAGGCCACATAGACACATGCCACACACATGGGCCCTTCCATGACAACACTTTGGCTAGCAGGAGTCCTCCTGAGCTGAATGGCGTGAGCCGGTGAACGCCTTAGTGTCGCCTACCTCACCGTGGATCTTGCAAAGGCCTAACCGTCTTCAAAGGCTGAGAGCACATGTCTCCAGCTGGATCTGAAGTCGACGTGCTGCTTGCGAGGGGAAGACGTCAGCTAGGAATTCTGAGAACCCTTGCCATGGCGGTGTTGGTTCCAGTGCAGCTCAGGTTTACCAACTGGGGTCCCCTTGCCTTGCACAGCAGACCAGGGAGAAAACTCTTCCTGAGGATTCTTCCAAGCTGTGGCTATCTGGCTCTCCGACGGAAGACACACATTGCTGCCTGGCCTTCGGCACACCAACAGCAGCGCCCAAAGACCATCATGAGGCATGAGGTTGCTCAGAAGGCACAGACGACACTTTCGGTACACAGTGATTTTCCTCGGAAAAGGGTGCAGTCGCGAGCGTCCTCAGATATGTAAAAGGCACACCAGCATTACAGCACTTCAGTGGTGAAAGCCTCGGGTCTACTTGTGACCACCAAGTTTGCTGATGGAAACACTGCCCCTTATGTTGAGTATGCCACTCAGCCGACCTTCTCCTTAGCTGAAGTAGTCTGCTGCATGACCTCCTGGCAAGGAGTGGCAGGCACACTGTTTCTTTCGAGAACACGCACTCTTCCTCCCGAGGAATTCCTGCAGGGTGCCCAAGATGGGCGCCCGCCCGCCTCTGCCCCCGTGCTTTTCCTTCAGTTTCCTGGCCCCAAGCCTCCTGTTCCAAAGGGGCCAAACATGCTTTAGCCCTCAGGATCCGGTTTCTACGTGCAAACCCAGCCTGTGGAGCAGCCCCTTCTGCTCAGCTACAAGAGAGCCATGCGACACACCAGGCGCTCCTGTGAGGAGCCTTTTGTAAGCAGAGGTTCTCTGCAAGGTGACGTGCCTAGCCAAGACAGCGCTTCAGTCAGGCGTTGTCGACCCTGGAACTTTCAATCTCCCAGCAGTGCTTCGGGAAAAGTGTCCATCATTTTAGGCTGGTTGTAAAGTTACATTTCTGCTGGAGGTGAAGGGTCGTCAGCTTTGAGTTCGTAGAATCCATGTAACTCGCCGGGTATGATTCAGTGCAGCTAATAGCTAAGCCGGGAGTCTGACAGGCATTGCACGTGACACCGTTGCCCCACTCTGGTACCAAGACTGCTTTCCAGAGTTGGAGGTCTGGCTCTCCGCCGGAGCAAGCCGTGTGTTGCCCTGCCCTCTGCATGCGCAGAATGGAGGCCAAACACCCAAGTGGCTGCACGTTACTACTCTGAAGCCGCAGTTGACACTTTGGCTACAACGTGTTCTTCCTTGACCTGGGTCCAGGCGTGAGAGAGCCTGCAGTCCTGAGAGGCCTACCAGTGTTAAGGCAGTACCTTCACTAAGGCTTCTCAGAAAGATCTGCACTGCAACACTTTTCATGGCACACGCGGACCTTCCTTTGGCGGCATGGGGGCAGGTTTCCTAACCACTAGCCAAGAAGGCTTTGGGATGAGCTCCTAGTGAGGAACTGCACACACACCCTGGTTCTTTCGAGAAAACTCACTCTTCCTCCATTGCCTCCTAGGGAACTCCTACGGTGATTACAAAACAGGGAGCAGGACTTGGTTTCAGGCAGGTCTGAGCACGCAGCTCTCCGGACTGCCAACGGGACAGATTTTGCTTTTCTCGTCCAGCCCCCTTTTCACGGTTGCCACACAGCTCATGTAGCTGAAGTCCCCGGGCAGCCAAAAGAGACCCATGTCACATACTGTACCCATTCGCTGAAAGCACTTTGGAAAGCCAGGTTTCCTCCGGCAGGGAATTGCGCGAGCCAGTGTACGCCTTCGTTTCTCCTAGGTCATGGTACATCTTGCAACGGCCTAGCAGTCTTTGAAGGACGACGGCCTATTTCTCCCTCGAGAGGTGAAGTCCGGGTGCTGCTTCAGGGAGCAAGAGGTCAAGTATGGATTCCGAGAACTCGTGTAAGCACGGTGTTTTTCCAAAAGCAGCTCAGGGTTACAAAAGGAGGCCACCTCGCATTGCCCAGAAGCCCCGTTACAAACGTGTTCTTCAGGCATCCTCTAAGCTCTCCAAGTCGAGCTCTCCGATGGAGGAAAAACGTTGTTGCCCAGCCTCCTGCATACAAAACAGTAGAGTCCAAAGACCCTTGTGGCTGGGTGTTGCTCAGCAGGCTCAGATGCCACTTCTGCTCCACAGTGACCTTCCTCGGAATGCGGTGCAGACGCTCGCATCGCATCCTCATCCTTACAGAGTCTTGAAAGGCACACCAGCATTTACAGCAGTTCAGTCGGGAAGGCCTCTTTGAAACTGCTGACTGCGACTGTGCTGGTGGAAAGAAACACTGCACCTTACCTTGAGTCTGGCGCTCGTCTGAATTATGCCCTAGACAACGTCCTCTGCTGGATGTACTCCTAGCAAGCAATTGCCAGCATTCCGTTTCACTGGGCAAAGTCTCCGTTCCTCCCTGGGTATTCTCGCAGGGTTGAGAAGGTTGGCGACCGCAGGGCTTTTCATTAAGCACTCATCATGGAAAACACGGACCTTCCTTGCAACACGCGGGCAAGTTTCCTTCCCACTGGCCAAGAAGGCTTTGGGATGAGAACCTAGCAAGGAACTGCACGCACTCTGGTTCGTTCAAGAAAATTCACTCTGCCTCAGGTTGCCTCTCAGGGTAATCCAGGGGTGAATAGAAGACGGGCAACAGGACTGTTTCTCAGGCAGCTCTGAGGACGCAGCTCTCCGGTTGGTCACTGGGGCAAATTGTGCCCTTCCCGTCCCCCTCCACTTTCACGGTTGACACCTAGCTCGTGTACCTGAAGTTCACAAGCAGGCCACATAGACACATGCCACACACATGGGCCCTTCCATGACAACACTTTGGCTAGCAGGAGTCCTCCTGAGCTGAATGGCGTGAGCCGGTGAACGCCTTAGTGTCGCCTACCTCACCGTGGATCTTGCAAAGGCCTAACCGTCTTCAAAGGCTGAGAGCACATGTCTCCAGCTGGATCTGAAGTCGACGTGCTGCTTGCGAGGGGAAGACGTCAGCTAGGAATTCTGAGAACCCTTGCCATGGCGGTGTTGGTTCCAGTGCAGCTCAGGTTTACCAACTGGGGTCCCCTTGCCTTGCACAGCAGACCAGGGAGAAAACTCTTCCTGAGGATTCTTCCAAGCTGTGGCTATCTGGCTCTCCGACGGAAGACACACATTGCTGCCTGGCCTTCGGCACACCAACAGCAGCGCCCAAAGACCATCATGAGGCATGAGGTTGCTCAGAAGGCACAGACGACACTTTCGGTACACAGTGATTTTCCTCGGAAAAGGGTGCAGTCGCGAGCGTCCTCAGATATGTAAAAGGCACACCAGCATTACAGCACTTCAGTGGTGAAAGCCTCGGGTCTACTTGTGACCACCAAGTTTGCTGATGGAAACACTGCCCCTTATGTTGAGTATGCCACTCAGCCGACCTTCTCCTTAGCTGAAGTAGTCTGCTGCATGACCTCCTGGCAAGGAGTGGCAGGCACACTGTTTCTTTCGAGAACACGCACTCTTCCTCCCGAGGAATTCCTGCAGGGTGCCCAAGATGGGCGCCCGCCCGCCTCTGCCCCCGTGCTTTTCCTTCAGTTTCCTGGCCCCAAGCCTCCTGTTCCAAAGGGGCCAAACATGCTTTAGCCCTCAGGATCCGGTTTCTACGTGCAAACCCAGCCTGTGGAGCAGCCCCTTCTGCTCAGCTACAAGAGAGCCATGCGACACACCAGGCGCTCCTGTGAGGAGCCTTTTGTAAGCAGAGGTTCTCTGCAAGGTGACGTGCCTAGCCAAGACAGCGCTTCAGTCAGGCGTTGTCGACCCTGGAACTTTCAATCTCCCAGCAGTGCTTCGGGAAAAGTGTCCATCATTTTAGGCTGGTTGTAAAGTTACATTTCTGCTGGAGGTGAAGGGTCGTCAGCTTTGAGTTCGTAGAATCCATGTAACTCGCCGGGTATGATTCAGTGCAGCTAATAGCTAAGCCGGGAGTCTGACAGGCATTGCACGTGACACCGTTGCCCCACTCTGGTACCAAGACTGCTTTCCAGAGTTGGAGGTCTGGCTCTCCGCCGGAGCAAGCCGTGTGTTGCCCTGCCCTCTGCATGCGCAGAATGGAGGCCAAACACCCAAGTGGCTGCACGTTACTACTCTGAAGCCGCAGTTGACACTTTGGCTACAACGTGTTCTTCCTTGACCTGGGTCCAGGCGTGAGAGAGCCTGCAGTCCTGAGAGGCCTACCAGTGTTAAGGCAGTACCTTCACTAAGGCTTCTCAGAAAGATCTGCACTGCAACACTTTTCATGGCACACGCGGACCTTCCTTTGGCGGCATGGGGGCAGGTTTCCTAACCACTAGCCAAGAAGGCTTTGGGATGAGCTCCTAGTGAGGAACTGCACACACACCCTGGTTCTTTCGAGAAAACTCACTCTTCCTCCATTGCCTCCTAGGGAACTCCTACGGTGATTACAAAACAGGGAGCAGGACTTGGTTTCAGGCAGGTCTGAGCACGCAGCTCTCCGGACTGCCAACGGGACAGATTTTGCTTTTCTCGTCCAGCCCCCTTTTCACGGTTGCCACACAGCTCATGTAGCTGAAGTCCCCGGGCAGCCAAAAGAGACCCATGTCACATACTGTACCCATTCGCTGAAAGCACTTTGGAAAGCCAGGTTTCCTCCGGCAGGGAATTGCGCGAGCCAGTGTACGCCTTCGTTTCTCCTAGGTCATGGTACATCTTGCAACGGCCTAGCAGTCTTTGAAGGACGACGGCCTATTTCTCCCTCGAGAGGTGAAGTCCGGGTGCTGCTTCAGGGAGCAAGAGGTCAAGTATGGATTCCGAGAACTCGTGTAAGCACGGTGTTTTTCCAAAAGCAGCTCAGGGTTACAAAAGGAGGCCACCTCGCATTGCCCAGAAGCCCCGTTACAAACGTGTTCTTCAGGCATCCTCTAAGCTCTCCAAGTCGAGCTCTCCGATGGAGGAAAAACGTTGTTGCCCAGCCTCCTGCATACAAAACAGTAGAGTCCAAAGACCCTTGTGGCTGGGTGTTGCTCAGCAGGCTCAGATGCCACGTCTGCTCCACAGTGACCTTCCTCGGAATGCGGTGCAGACGCTCGCATCCTCATCCTTACAGAGTCTTGAAAGGCACACCAGCATTTACAGCAGTTCAGTCGGGAAGGCCTCTTTGAAACTGCTGACTGCGACTGTGCTGGTGGAAAGAAACACTGCACCTTACCTTGAGTCTGGCGCTCGTCTGAATTATGCCCTAGACAACGTCCTCTGCTGGATGTACTCCTAGCAAGCAATTGCCAGCATTCCGTTTCACTGGGCAAAGTCTCCGTTCCTCCCTGGGTATTCTCGCAGGGTTGAGAAGGTTGGCGACCGCAGGGCTTTTCATTAAGCACTCATCATGGAAAACACGGACCTTCCTTGCAACACGCGGGCAAGTTTCCTTCCCACTGGCCAAGAAGGCTTTGGGATGAGAACCTAGCAAGGAACTGCACGCACTCTGGTTCGTTCAAGAAAATTCACTCTGCCTCAGGTTGCCTCTCAGGGTAATCCAGGGGTGAATAGAAGACGGGCAACAGGACTGTTTCTCAGGCAGCTCTGAGGACGCAGCTCTCCGGTTGGTCACTGGGGCAAATTGTGCCCTTCCCGTCCCCCTCCACTTTCACGGTTGACACCTAGCTCGTGTACCTGAAGTTCACAAGCAGGCCACATAGACACATGCCACACACATGGGCCCTTCCATGACAACACTTTGGCTAGCAGGAGTCCTCCTGAGCTGAATGGCGTGAGCCGGTGAACGCCTTAGTGTCGCCTACCTCACCGTGGATCTTGCAAAGGCCTAACGGTCTTCAAAGGCTGAGAGCACATGTCTCCAGCTGGATCTGAAGTCGACGTGCTGCTTGCGAGGGGAAGACGTCAGCTAGGAATTCTGAGAACCCTTGCCATGGCGGTGTTGGTTCCAGTGCAGCTCAGGTTTACCAACTGGGGTCCCCTTGCCTTGCACAGCAGACCAGGGAGAAAACTCTTCCTGAGGATTCTTCCAAGCTGTGGCTATCTGGCTCTCCGACGGAAGACACACATTGCTGCCTGGCCTTCGGCACACCAACAGCAGCGCCCAAAGACCATCATGAGGCATGAGGTTGCTCAGAAGGCACAGACGACACTTTCGGTACACAGTGATTTTCCTCGGAAAAGGGTGCAGTCGCGAGCGTCCTCAGATATGTAAAAGGCACACCAGCATTACAGCACTTCAGTGGTGAAAGCCTCGGGTCTACTTGTGACCACCAAGTTTGCTGATGGAAACACTGCCCCTTATGTTGAGTATGCCACTCAGCCGACCTTCTCCTTAGCTGAAGTAGTCTGCTGCATGACCTCCTGGCAAGGAGTGGCAGGCACACTGTTTCTTTCGAGAACACGCACTCTTCCTCCCGAGGAATTCCTGCAGGGTGCCCAAGATGGGCGCCCGCCCGCCTCTGCCCCCGTGCTTTTCCTTCAGTTTCCTGGCCCCAAGCCTCCTGTTCCAAAGGGGCCAAACATGCTTTAGCCCTCAGGATCCGGTTTCTACGTGCAAACCCAGCCTGTGGAGCAGCCCCTTCTGCTCAGCTACAAGAGAGCCATGCGACACACCAGGCGCTCCTGTGAGGAGCCTTTTGTAAGCAGAGGTTCTCTGCAAGGTGACGTGCCTAGCCAAGACAGCGCTTCAGTCAGGCGTTGTCGACCCTGGAACTTTCGATCTCCCAGCAGTGCTTCGGGAAAAGTGTCCATCATTTTAGGCTGGTTGTAAAGTTACATTTCTGCTGGAGGTGAAGGGTCGTCAGCTTTGAGTTCGTAGAATCCATGTAACTCGCCGGGTATGATTCAGTGCAGCTAATAGCTAAGCCGGGAGTCTGACAGGCATTGCACGTGACACCGTTGCCCCACTCTGGTACCAAGACTGCTTTCCAGAGTTGGAGGTCTGGCTCTCCGCCGGAGCAAGCCGTGTGTTGCCCTGCCCTCTGCATGCGCAGAATGGAGGCCAAACACCCAAGTGGCTGCACGTTACTACTCTGAAGCCGCAGTTGACACTTTGGCTACAACGTGTTCTTCCTTGACCTGGGTCCAGGCGTGAGAGAGCCTGCAGTCCTGAGAGGCCTACCAGTGTTAAGGCAGTACCTTCACTAAGGCTTCTCAGAAAGATCTGCACTGCAACACTTTTCATGGCACACGCGGACCTTCCTTTGGCGGCATGGGGGCAGGTTTCCTAACCACTAGCCAAGAAGGCTTTGGGATGAGCTCCTAGTGAGGAACTGCACACACACCCTGGTTCTTTCGAGAAAACTCACTCTTCCTCCATTGCCTCCTAGGGAACTCCTACGGTGATTACAAAACAGGGAGCAGGACTTGGTTTCAGGCAGGTCTGAGCACGCAGCTCTCCGGACTGCCAACGGGACAGATTTTGCTTTTCTCGTCCAGCCCCCTTTTCACGGTTGCCACACAGCTCATGTAGCTGAAGTCCCCGGGCAGCCAAAAGAGACCCATGTCACATACTGTACCCATTCGCTGAAAGCACTTTGGAAAGCCAGGTTTCCTCCGGCAGGGAATTGCGCGAGCCAGTGTACGCCTTCGTTTCTCCTAGGTCATGGTACATCTTGCAACGGCCTAGCAGTCTTTGAAGGACGACGGCCTATTTCTCCCTCGAGAGGTGAAGTCCGGGTGCTGCTTCAGGGAGCAAGAGGTCAAGTATGGATTCCGAGAACTCGTGTAAGCACGGTGTTTTTCCAAAAGCAGCTCAGGGTTACAAAAGGAGGCCACCTCGCATTGCCCAGAAGCCCCGTTACAAACGTGTTCTTCAGGCATCCTCTAAGCTCTCCAAGTCGAGCTCTCCGATGGAGGAAAAACGTTGTTGCCCAGCCTCCTGCATACAAAACAGTAGAGTCCAAAGACCCTTGTGGCTGGGTGTTGCTCAGCAGGCTCAGATACCACTTCTGCTCCACAGTGACCTTCCTCGGAATGCGGTGCAGACGCTCGCATCGCATCCTCATCCTTACAGAGTCTTGAAAGGCACACCAGCATTTACAGCAGTTCAGTCGGGAAGGCCTCTTTGAAACTGCTGACTGCGACTGTGCTGGTGGAAAGAAACACTGCACCTTACCTTGAGTCTGGCGCTCGTCTGAATTATGCCCTAGACAACGTCCTCTGCTGGATGTACTCCTAGCAAGCAATTGCCAGCATTCCGTTTCACTGGGCAAAGTCTCCGTTCCTCCCTGGGTATTCTCGCAGGGTTGAGAAGGTTGGCGACCGCAGGGCTTTTCATTAAGCACTCATCATGGAAAACACGGACCTTCCTTGCAACACGCGGGCAAGTTTCCTTCCCACTGGCCAAGAAGGCTTTGGGATGAGAACCTAGCAAGGAACTGCACGCACTCTGGTTCGTTCAAGAAAATTCACTCTGCCTCAGGTTGCCTCTCAGGGTAATCCAGGGGTGAATAGAAGACGGGCAACAGGACTGTTTCTCAGGCAGCTCTGAGGACGCAGCTCTCCGGTTGGTCACTGGGGCAAATTGTGCCCTTCCCGTCCCCCTCCACTTTCACGGTTGACACCTAGCTCGTGTACCTGAAGTTCACAAGCAGGCCACATAGACACATGCCACACACATGGGCCCTTCCATGACAACACTTTGGCTAGCAGGAGTCCTCCTGAGCTGAATGGCGTGAGCCGGTGAACGCCTTAGTGTCGCCTACCTCACCGTGGATCTTGCAAAGGCCTAACCGTCTTCAAAGGCTGAGAGCACATGTCTCCAGCTGGATCTGAAGTCGACGTGCTGCTTGCGAGGGGAAGACGTCAGCTAGGAATTCTGAGAACCCTTGCCATGGCGGTGTTGGTTCCAGTGCAGCTCAGGTTTACCAACTGGGGTCCCCTTGCCTTGCACAGCAGACCAGGGAGAAAACTCTTCCTGAGGATTCTTCCAAGCTGTGGCTATCTGGCTCTCCGACGGAAGACACACATTGCTGCCTGGCCTTCGGCACACCAACAGCAGCGCCCAAAGACCATCATGAGGCATGAGGTTGCTCAGAAGGCACAGACGACACTTTCGGTACACAGTGATTTTCCTCGGAAAAGGGTGCAGTCGCGAGCGTCCTCAGATATGTAAAAGGCACACCAGCATTACAGCACTTCAGTGGTGAAAGCCTCGGGTCTACTTGTGACCACCAAGTTTGCTGATGGAAACACTGCCCCTTATGTTGAGTATGCCACTCAGCCGACCTTCTCCTTAGCTGAAGTAGTCTGCTGCATGACCTCCTGGCAAGGAGTGGCAGGCACACTGTTTCTTTCGAGAACACGCACTCTTCCTCCCGAGGAATTCCTGCAGGGTGCCCAAGATGGGCGCCCGCCCGCCTCTGCCCCCGTGCTTTTCCTTCAGTTTCCTGGCCCCAAGCCTCCTGTTCCAAAGGGGCCAAACATGCTTTAGCCCTCAGGATCCGGTTTCTACGTGCAAACCCAGCCTGTGGAGCAGCCCCTTCTGCTCAGCTACAAGAGAGCCATGCGACACACCAGGCGCTCCTGTGAGGAGCCTTTTGTAAGCAGAGGTTCTCTGCAAGGTGACGTGCCTAGCCAAGACAGCGCTTCAGTCAGGCGTTGTCGACCCTGGAACTTTCAATCTCCCAGCAGTGCTTCGGGAAAAGTGTCCATCATTTTAGGCTGGTTGTAAAGTTACATTTCTGCTGGAGGTGAAGGGTCGTCAGCTTTGAGTTCGTAGAATCCATGTAACTCGCCGGGTATGATTCAGTGCAGCTAATAGCTAAGCCGGGAGTCTGACAGGCATTGCACGTGACACCGTTGCCCCACTCTGGTACCAAGACTGCTTTCCAGAGTTGGAGGTCTGGCTCTCCGCCGGAACAAGCCGTGTGTTGCCCTGCCCTCTGCATGCGCAGAATGGAGGCCAAACACCCAAGTGGCTGCACGTTGCTACTCTGAAGCCGCAGTTGACACTTTGGCTACAACGTGTTCTTCCTTGACCTGGGTCCAGGCGTGAGAGAGCCTGCAGTCCTGAGAGGCCTACCAGTGTTAAGGCAGTACCTTCACTAAGGCTTCTCAGAAAGATCTGCACTGCAACACTTTTCATGGCACACGCGGACCTTCCTTTGGCGGCATGGGGGCAGGTTTCCTAACCACTAGCCAAGAAGGCTTTGGGATGAGCTCCTAGTGAGGAACTGCACACACACCCTGGTTCTTTCGAGAAAACTCACTCTTCCTCCATTGCCTCCTAGGGAACTCCTACGGTGATTACAAAACAGGGAGCAGGACTTGGTTTCAGGCAGGTCTGAGCACGCAGCTCTCCGGACTGCCAACGGGACAGATTTTGCTTTTCTCGTCCAGCCCCCTTTTCACGGTTGCCACACAGCTCATGTAGCTGAAGTCCCCGGGCAGCCAAAAGAGACCCATGTCACATACTGTACCCATTCGCTGAAAGCACTTTGGAAAGCCAGGTTTCCTCCGGCAGGGAATTGCGCGAGCCAGTGTACGCCTTCGTTTCTCCTAGGTCATGGTACATCTTGCAACGGCCTAGCAGTCTTTGAAGGACGACGGCCTATTTCTCCCTCGAGAGGTGAAGTCCGGGTGCTGCTTCAGGGAGCAAGAGGTCAAGTATGGATTCCGAGAACTCGTGTAAGCACGGTGTTTTTCCAAAAGCAGCTCAGGGTTACAAAAGGAGGCCACCTCGCATTGCCCAGAAGCCCCGTTACAAACGTGTTCTTCAGGCATCCTCTAAGCTCTCCAAGTCGAGCTCTCCGATGGAGGAAAAACGTTGTTGCCCAGCCTCCTGCATACAAAACAGTAGAGTCCAAAGACCCTTGTGGCTGGGTGTTGCTCAGCAGGCTCAGATGCCACTTCTGCTCCACAGTGACCTTCCTCGGAATACGGTGCAGACGCTCGCATCGCATCCTCATCCTTACAGAGTCTTGAAAGGCACACCAGCATTTACAGCAGTTCAGTCGGGAAGGCCTCTTTGAAACTGCTGACTGCGACTGTGCTGGTGGAAAGAAACACTGCACCTTACCTTGAGTCTGGCGCTCGTCTGAATTATGCCCTAGACAACGTCCTCTGCTGGATGTACTCCTAGCAAGCAATTGCCAGCATTCCGTTTCACTGGGCAAAGTCTCCGTTCCTCCCTGGGTATTCTCGCAGGGTTGAGAAGGTTGGCGACCGCAGGGCTTTTCATTAAGCACTCATCATGGAAAACACGGACCTTCCTTGCAACACGCGGGCAAGTTTCCTTCCCACTGGCCAAGAAGGCTTTGGGATGAGAACCTAGCAAGGAACTGCACGCACTCTGGTTCGTTCAAGAAAATTCACTCTGCCTCAGGTTGCCTCTCAGGGTAATCCAGGGGTGAATAGAAGACGGGCAACAGGACTGTTTCTCAGGCAGCTCTGAGGACGCAGCTCTCCGGTTGGTCACTGGGGCAAATTGTGCCCTTCCCGTCCCCCTCCACTTTCACGGTTGACACCTAGCTCGTGTACCTGAAGTTCACAAGCAGGCCACATAGACACATGCCACACACATGGGCCCTTCCATGACAACACTTTGGCTAGCAGGAGTCCTCCTGAGCTGAATGGCGTGAGCCGGTGAACGCCTTAGTGTCGCCTACCTCACCGTGGATCTTGCAAAGGCCTAACGGTCTTCAAAGGCTGAGAGCACATGTCTCCAGCTGGATCTGAAGTCGACGTGCTGCTTGCGAGGGGAAGACGTCAGCTAGGAATTCTGAGAACCCTTGCCATGGCGGTGTTGGTTCCAGTGCAGCTCAGGTTTACCAACTGGGGTCCCCTTGCCTTGCACAGCAGACCAGGGAGAAAACTCTTCCTGAGGATTCTTCCAAGCTGTGGCTATCTGGCTCTCCGACGGAAGACACACATTGCTGCCTGGCCTTCGGCACACCAACAGCAGCGCCCAAAGACCATCATGAGGCATGAGGTTGCTCAGAAGGCACAGACGACACTTTCGGTACACAGTGATTTTCCTCGGAAAAGGGTGCAGTCGCGAGCGTCCTCAGATATGTAAAAGGCACACCAGCATTACAGCACTTCAGTGGTGAAAGCCTCGGGTCTACTTGTGACCACCAAGTTTGCTGATGGAAACACTGCCCCTTATGTTGAGTATGCCACTCAGCCGACCTTCTCCTTAGCTGAAGTAGTCTGCTGCATGACCTCCTGGCAAGGAGTGGCAGGCACACTGTTTCTTTCGAGAACACGCACTCTTCCTCCCGAGGAATTCCTGCAGGGTGCCCAAGATGGGCGCCCGCCCGCCTCTGCCCCCGTGCTTTTCCTTCAGTTTCCTGGCCCCAAGCCTCCTGTTCCAAAGGGGCCAAACATGCTTTAGCCCTCAGGATCCGGTTTCTACGTGCAAACCCAGCCTGTGGAGCAGCCCCTTCTGCTCAGCTACAAGAGAGCCATGCGACACACCAGGCGCTCCTGTGAGGAGCCTTTTGTAAGCAGAGGTTCTCTGCAAGGTGACGTGCCTAGCCAAGACAGCGCTTCAGTCAGGCGTTGTCGACCCTGGAACTTTCGATCTCCCAGCAGTGCTTCGGGAAAAGTGTCCATCATTTTAGGCTGGTTGTAAAGTTACATTTCTGCTGGAGGTGAAGGGTCGTCAGCTTTGAGTTCGTAGAATCCATGTAACTCGCCGGGTATGATTCAGTGCAGCTAATAGCTAAGCCGGGAGTCTGACAGGCATTGCACGTGACACCGTTGCCCCACTCTGGTACCAAGACTGCTTTCCAGAGTTGGAGGTCTGGCTCTCCGCCGGAGCAAGCCGTGTGTTGCCCTGCCCTCTGCATGCGCAGAATGGAGGCCAAACACCCAAGTGGCTGCACGTTACTACTCTGAAGCCGCAGTTGACACTTTGGCTACAACGTGTTCTTCCTTGACCTGGGTCCAGGCGTGAGAGAGCCTGCAGTCCTGAGAGGCCTACCAGTGTTAAGGCAGTACCTTCACTAAGGCTTCTCAGAAAGATCTGCACTGCAACACTTTTCATGGCACACGCGGACCTTCCTTTGGCGGCATGGGGGCAGGTTTCCTAACCACTAGCCAAGAAGGCTTTGGGATGAGCTCCTAGTGAGGAACTGCACACACACCCTGGTTCTTTCGAGAAAACTCACTCTTCCTCCATTGCCTCCTAGGGAACTCCTACGGTGATTACAAAACAGGGAGCAGGACTTGGTTTCAGGCAGGTCTGAGCACGCAGCTCTCCGGACTGCCAACGGGACAGATTTTGCTTTTCTCGTCCAGCCCCCTTTTCACGGTTGCCACACAGCTCATGTAGCTGAAGTCCCCGGGCAGCCAAAAGAGACCCATGTCACATACTGTACCCATTCGCTGAAAGCACTTTGGAAAGCCAGGTTTCCTCCGGCAGGGAATTGCGCGAGCCAGTGTACGCCTTCGTTTCTCCTAGGTCATGGTACATCTTGCAACGGCCTAGCAGTCTTTGAAGGACGACGGCCTATTTCTCCCTCGAGAGGTGAAGTCCGGGTGCTGCTTCAGGGAGCAAGAGGTCAAGTATGGATTCCGAGAACTCGTGTAAGCACGGTGTTTTTCCAAAAGCAGCTCAGGGTTACAAAAGGAGGCCACCTCGCATTGCCCAGAAGCCCCGTTACAAACGTGTTCTTCAGGCATCCTCTAAGCTCTCCAAGTCGAGCTCTCCGATGGAGGAAAAACGTTGTTGCCCAGCCTCCTGCATACAAAACAGTAGAGTCCAAAGACCCTTGTGGCTGGGTGTTGCTCAGCAGGCTCAGATGCCACTTCTGCTCCACAGTGACCTTCCTCGGAATGCGGTGCAGACGCTCGCATCGCATCCTCATCCTTACAGAGTCTTGAAAGGCACACCAGCATTTACAGCAGTTCAGTCGGGAAGGCCTCTTTGAAACTGCTGACTGCGACTGTGCTGGTGGAAAGAAACACTGCACCTTACCTTGAGTCTGGCGCTCGTCTGAATTATGCCCTAGACAACGTCCTCTGCTGGATGTACTCCTAGCAAGCAATTGCCAGCATTCCGTTTCACTGGGCAAAGTCTCCGTTCCTCCCTGGGTATTCTCGCAGGGTTGAGAAGGTTGGCGACCGCAGGGCTTTTCATTAAGCACTCATCATGGAAAACACGGACCTTCCTTGCAACACGCGGGCAAGTTTCCTTCCCACTGGCCAAGAAGGCTTTGGGATGAGAACCTAGCAAGGAACTGCACGCACTCTGGTTCGTTCAAGAAAATTCACTCTGCCTCAGGTTGCCTCTCAGGGTAATCCAGGGGTGAATAGAAGACGGGCAACAGGACTGTTTCTCAGGCAGCTCTGAGGACGCAGCTCTCCGGTTGGTCACTGGGGCAAATTGTGCCCTTCCCGTCCCCCTCCACTTTCACGGTTGACACCTAGCTCGTGTACCTGAAGTTCACAAGCAGGCCACATAGACACATGCCACACACATGGGCCCTTCCATGACAACACTTTGGCTAGCAGGAGTCCTCCTGAGCTGAATGGCGTGAGCCGGTGAACGCCTTAGTGTCGCCTACCTCACCGTGGATCTTGCAAAGGCCTAACGGTCTTCAAAGGCTGAGAGCACATGTCTCCAGCTGGATCTGAAGTCGACGTGCTGCTTGCGAGGGGAAGACGTCAGCTAGGAATTCTGAGAACCCTTGCCATGGCGGTGTTGGTTCCAGTGCAGCTCAGGTTTACCAACTGGGGTCCCCTTGCCTTGCACAGCAGACCAGGGAGAAAACTCTTCCTGAGGATTCTTCCAAGCTGTGGCTATCTGGCTCTCCGACGGAAGACACACATTGCTGCCTGGCCTTCGGCACACCAACAGCAGCGCCCAAAGACCATCATGAGGCATGAGGTTGCTCAGAAGGCACAGACGACACTTTCGGTACACAGTGATTTTCCTCGGAAAAGGGTGCAGTCGCGAGCGTCCTCAGATATGTAAAAGGCACACCAGCATTACAGCACTTCAGTGGTGAAAGCCTCGGGTCTACTTGTGACCACCAAGTTTGCTGATGGAAACACTGCCCCTTATGTTGAGTATGCCACTCAGCCGACCTTCTCCTTAGCTGAAGTAGTCTGCTGCATGACCTCCTGGCAAGGAGTGGCAGGCACACTGTTTCTTTCGAGAACACGCACTCTTCCTCCCGAGGAATTCCTGCAGGGTGCCCAAGATGGGCGCCCGCCCGCCTCTGCCCCCGTGCTTTTCCTTCAGTTTCCTGGCCCCAAGCCTCCTGTTCCAAAGGGGCCAAACATGCTTTAGCCCTCAGGATCCGGTTTCTACGTGCAAACCCAGCCTGTGGAGCAGCCCCTTCTGCTCAGCTACAAGAGAGCCATGCGACACACCAGGCGCTCCTGTGAGGAGCCTTTTGTAAGCAGAGGTTCTCTGCAAGGTGACGTGCCTAGCCAAGACAGCGCTTCAGTCAGGCGTTGTCGACCCTGGAACTTTCAATCTCCCAGCAGTGCTTCGGGAAAAGTGTCCATCATTTTAGGCTGGTTGTAAAGTTACATTTCTGCTGGAGGTGAAGGGTCGTCAGCTTTGAGTTCGTAGAATCCATGTAACTCGCCGGGTATGATTCAGTGCAGCTAATAGCTAAGCCGGGAGTCTGACAGGCATTGCACGTGACACCGTTGCCCCACTCTGGTACCAAGACTGCTTTCCAGAGTTGGAGGTCTGGCTCTCCGCCGGAGCAAGCCGTGTGTTGCCCTGCCCTCTGCATGCGCAGAATGGAGGCCAAACACCCAAGTGGCTGCACGTTACTACTCTGAAGCCGCAGTTGACACTTTGGCTACAACGTGTTCTTCCTTGACCTGGGTCCAGGCGTGAGAGAGCCTGCAGTCCTGAGAGGCCTACCAGTGTTAAGGCAGTACCTTCACTAAGGCTTCTCAGAAAGATCTGCACTGCAACACTTTTCATGGCACACGCGGACCTTCCTTTGGCGGCATGGGGGCAGGTTTCCTAACCACTAGCCAAGAAGGCTTTGGGATGAGCTCCTAGTGAGGAACTGCACACACACCCTGGTTCTTTCGAGAAAACTCACTCTTCCTCCATTGCCTCCTAGGGAACTCCTACGGTGATTACAAAACAGGGAGCAGGACTTGGTTTCAGGCAGGTCTGAGCACGCAGCTCTCCGGACTGCCAACGGGACAGATTTTGCTTTTCTCGTCCAGCCCCCTTTTCACGGTTGCCACACAGCTCATGTAGCTGAAGTCCCCGGGCAGCCAAAAGAGACCCATGTCACATACTGTACCCATTCGCTGAAAGCACTTTGGAAAGCCAGGTTTCCTCCGGCAGGGAATTGCGCGAGCCAGTGTACGCCTTCGTTTCTCCTAGGTCATGGTACATCTTGCAACGGCCTAGCAGTCTTTGAAGGACGACGGCCTATTTCTCCCTCGAGAGGTGAAGTCCGGGTGCTGCTTCAGGGAGCAAGAGGTCAAGTATGGATTCCGAGAACTCGTGTAAGCACGGTGTTTTTCCAAAAGCAGCTCAGGGTTACAAAAGGAGGCCACCTCGCATTGCCCAGAAGCCCCGTTACAAACGTGTTCTTCAGGCATCCTCTAAGCTCTCCAAGTCGAGCTCTCCGATGGAGGAAAAACGTTGTTGCCCAGCCTCCTGCATACAAAACAGTAGAGTCCAAAGACCCTTGTGGCTGGGTGTTGCTCAGCAGGCTCAGATGCCACTTCTGCTCCACAGTGACCTTCCTCGGAATACGGTGCAGACGCTCGCATCGCATCCTCATCCTTACAGAGTCTTGAAAGGCACACCAGCATTTACAGCAGTTCAGTCGGGAAGGCCTCTTTGAAACTGCTGACTGCGACTGTGCTGGTGGAAAGAAACACTGCACCTTACCTTGAGTCTGGCGCTCGTCTGAATTATGCCCTAGACAACGTCCTCTGCTGGATGTACTCCTAGCAAGCAATTGCCAGCATTCCGTTTCACTGGGCAAAGTCTCCGTTCCTCCCTGGGTATTCTCGCAGGGTTGAGAAGGTTGGCGACCGCAGGGCTTTTCATTAAGCACTCATCATGGAAAACACGGACCTTCCTTGCAACACGCGGGCAAGTTTCCTTCCCACTGGCCAAGAAGGCTTTGGGATGAGAACCTAGCAAGGAACTGCACGCACTCTGGTTCGTTCAAGAAAATTCACTCTGCCTCAGGTTGCCTCTCAGGGTAATCCAGGGGTGAATAGAAGACGGGCAACAGGACTGTTTCTCAGGCAGCTCTGAGGACGCAGCTCTCCGGTTGGTCACTGGGGCAAATTGTGCCCTTCCCGTCCCCCTCCACTTTCACGGTTGACACCTAGCTCGTGTACCTGAAGTTCACAAGCAGGCCACATAGACACATGCCACACACATGGGCCCTTCCATGACAACACTTTGGCTAGCAGGAGTCCTCCTGAGCTGAATGGCGTGAGCCGGTGAACGCCTTAGTGTCGCCTACCTCACCGTGGATCTTGCAAAGGCCTAACGGTCTTCAAAGGCTGAGAGCACATGTCTCCAGCTGGATCTGAAGTCGACGTGCTGCTTGCGAGGGGAAGACGTCAGCTAGGAATTCTGAGAACCCTTGCCATGGCGGTGTTGGTTCCAGTGCAGCTCAGGTTTACCAACTGGGGTCCCCTTGCCTTGCACAGCAGACCAGGGAGAAAACTCTTCCTGAGGATTCTTCCAAGCTGTGGCTATCTGGCTCTCCGACGGAAGACACACATTGCTGCCTGGCCTTCGGCACACCAACAGCAGCGCCCAAAGACCATCATGAGGCATGAGGTTGCTCAGAAGGCACAGACGACACTTTCGGTACACAGTGATTTTCCTCGGAAAAGGGTGCAGTCGCGAGCGTCCTCAGATATGTAAAAGGCACACCAGCATTACAGCACTTCAGTGGTGAAAGCCTCGGGTCTACTTGTGACCACCAAGTTTGCTGATGGAAACACTGCCCCTTATGTTGAGTATGCCACTCAGCCGACCTTCTCCTTAGCTGAAGTAGTCTGCTGCATGACCTCCTGGCAAGGAGTGGCAGGCACACTGTTTCTTTCGAGAACACGCACTCTTCCTCCCGAGGAATTCCTGCAGGGTGCCCAAGATGGGCGCCCGCCCGCCTCTGCCCCCGTGCTTTTCCTTCAGTTTCCTGGCCCCAAGCCTCCTGTTCCAAAGGGGCCAAACATGCTTTAGCCCTCAGGATCCGGTTTCTACGTGCAAACCCAGCCTGTGGAGCAGCCCCTTCTGCTCAGCTACAAGAGAGCCATGCGACACACCAGGCGCTCCTGTGAGGAGCCTTTTGTAAGCAGAGGTTCTCTGCAAGGTGACGTGCCTAGCCAAGACAGCGCTTCAGTCAGGCGTTGTCGACCCTGGAACTTTCAATCTCCCAGCAGTGCTTCGGGAAAAGTGTCCATCATTTTAGGCTGGTTGTAAAGTTACATTTCTGCTGGAGGTGAAGGGTCGTCAGCTTTGAGTTCGTAGAATCCATGTAACTCGCCGGGTATGATTCAGTGCAGCTAATAGCTAAGCCGGGAGTCTGACAGGCATTGCACGTGACACCGTTGCCCCACTCTGGTACCAAGACTGCTTTCCAGAGTTGGAGGTCTGGCTCTCCGCCGGAGCAAGCCGTGTGTTGCCCTGCCCTCTGCATGCGCAGAATGGAGGCCAAACACCCAAGTGGCTGCACGTTACTACTCTGAAGCCGCAGTTGACACTTTGGCTACAACGTGTTCTTCCTTGACCTGGGTCCAGGCGTGAGAGAGCCTGCAGTCCTGAGAGGCCTACCAGTGTTAAGGCAGTACCTTCACTAAGGCTTCTCAGAAAGATCTGCACTGCAACACTTTTCATGGCACACGCGGACCTTCCTTTGGCGGCATGGGGGCAGGTTTCCTAACCACTAGCCAAGAAGGCTTTGGGATGAGCTCCTAGTGAGGAACTGCACACACACCCTGGTTCTTTCGAGAAAACTCACTCTTCCTCCATTGCCTCCTAGGGAACTCCTACGGTGATTACAAAACAGGGAGCAGGACTTGGTTTCAGGCAGGTCTGAGCACGCAGCTCTCCGGACTGCCAACGGGACAGATTTTGCTTTTCTCGTCCAGCCCCCTTTTCACGGTTGCCACACAGCTCATGTAGCTGAAGTCCCCGGGCAGCCAAAAGAGACCCATGTCACATACTGTACCCATTCGCTGAAAGCACTTTGGAAAGCCAGGTTTCCTCCGGCAGGGAATTGCGCGAGCCAGTGTACGCCTTCGTTTCTCCTAGGTCATGGTACATCTTGCAACGGCCTAGCAGTCTTTGAAGGACGACGGCCTATTTCTCCCTCGAGAGGTGAAGTCCGGGTGCTGCTTCAGGGAGCAAGAGGTCAAGTATGGATTCCGAGAACTCGTGTAAGCACGGTGTTTTTCCAAAAGCAGCTCAGGGTTACAAAAGGAGGCCACCTCGCATTGCCCAGAAGCCCCGTTACAAACGTGTTCTTCAGGCATCCTCTAAGCTCTCCAAGTCGAGCTCTCCGATGGAGGAAAAACGTTGTTGCCCAGCCTCCTGCATACAAAACAGTAGAGTCCAAAGACCCTTGTGGCTGGGTGTTGCTCAGCAGGCTCAGATGCCACTTCTGCTCCACAGTGACCTTCCTCGGAATGCGGTGCAGACGCTCGCATCGCATCCTCATCCTTACAGAGTCTTGAAAGGCACACCAGCATTTACAGCAGTTCAGTCGGGAAGGCCTCTTTGAAACTGCTGACTGCGACTGTGCTGGTGGAAAGAAACACTGCACCTTACCTTGAGTCTGGCGCTCGTCTGAATTATGCCCTAGACAACGTCCTCTGCTGGATGTACTCCTAGCAAGCAATTGCCAGCATTCCGTTTCACTGGGCAAAGTCTCCGTTCCTCCCTGGGTATTCTCGCAGGGTTGAGAAGGTTGGCGACCGCAGGGCTTTTCATTAAGCACTCATCATGGAAAACACGGACCTTCCTTGCAACACGCGGGCAAGTTTCCTTCCCACTGGCCAAGAAGGCTTTGGGATGAGAACCTAGCAAGGAACTGCACGCACTCTGGTTCGTTCAAGAAAATTCACTCTGCCTCAGGTTGCCTCTCAGGGTAATCCAGGGGTGAATAGAAGACGGGCAACAGGACTGTTTCTCAGGCAGCTCTGAGGACGCAGCTCTCCGGTTGGTCACTGGGGCAAATTGTGCCCTTCCCGTCCCCCTCCACTTTCACGGTTGACACCTAGCTCGTGTACCTGAAGTTCACAAGCAGGCCACATAGACACATGCCACACACATGGGCCCTTCCATGACAACACTTTGGCTAGCAGGAGTCCTCCTGAGCTGAATGGCGTGAGCCGGTGAACGCCTTAGTGTCGCCTACCTCACCGTGGATCTTGCAAAGGCCTAACGGTCTTCAAAGGCTGAGAGCACATGTCTCCAGCTGGATCTGAAGTCGACGTGCTGCTTGCGAGGGGAAGACGTCAGCTAGGAATTCTGAGAACCCTTGCCATGGCGGTGTTGGTTCCAGTGCAGCTCAGGTTTACCAACTGGGGTCCCCTTGCCTTGCACAGCAGACCAGGGAGAAAACTCTTCCTGAGGATTCTTCCAAGCTGTGGCTATCTGGCTCTCCGACGGAAGACACACATTGCTGCCTGGCCTTCGGCACACCAACAGCAGCGCCCAAAGACCATCATGAGGCATGAGGTTGCTCAGAAGGCACAGACGACACTTTCGGTACACAGTGATTTTCCTCGGAAAAGGGTGCAGTCGCGAGCGTCCTCAGATATGTAAAAGGCACACCAGCATTACAGCACTTCAGTGGTGAAAGCCTCGGGTCTACTTGTGACCACCAAGTTTGCTGATGGAAACACTGCCCCTTATGTTGAGTATGCCACTCAGCCGACCTTCTCCTTAGCTGAAGTAGTCTGCTGCATGACCTCCTGGCAAGGAGTGGCAGGCACACTGTTTCTTTCGAGAACACGCACTCTTCCTCCCGAGGAATTCCTGCAGGGTGCCCAAGATGGGCGCCCGCCCGCCTCTGCCCCCGTGCTTTTCCTTCAGTTTCCTGGCCCCAAGCCTCCTGTTCCAAAGGGGCCAAACATGCTTTAGCCCTCAGGATCCGGTTTCTACGTGCAAACCCAGCCTGTGGAGCAGCCCCTTCTGCTCAGCTACAAGAGAGCCATGCGACACACCAGGCGCTCCTGTGAGGAGCCTTTTGTAAGCAGAGGTTCTCTGCAAGGTGACGTGCCTAGCCAAGACAGCGCTTCAGTCAGGCGTTGTCGACCCTGGAACTTTCAATCTCCCAGCAGTGCTTCGGGAAAAGTGTCCATCATTTTAGGCTGGTTGTAAAGTTACATTTCTGCTGGAGGTGAAGGGTCGTCAGCTTTGAGTTCGTAGAATCCATGTAACTCGCCGGGTATGATTCAGTGCAGCTAATAGCTAAGCCGGGAGTCTGACAGGCATTGCACGTGACACCGTTGCCCCACTCTGGTACCAAGACTGCTTTCCAGAGTTGGAGGTCTGGCTCTCCGCCGGAGCAAGCCGTGTGTTGCCCTGCCCTCTGCATGCGCAGAATGGAGGCCAAACACCCAAGTGGCTGCACGTTACTACTCTGAAGCCGCAGTTGACACTTTGGCTACAACGTGTTCTTCCTTGACCTGGGTCCAGGCGTGAGAGAGCCTGCAGTCCTGAGAGGCCTACCAGTGTTAAGGCAGTACCTTCACTAAGGCTTCTCAGAAAGATCTGCACTGCAACACTTTTCATGGCACACGCGGACCTTCCTTTGGCGGCATGGGGGCAGGTTTCCTAACCACTAGCCAAGAAGGCTTTGGGATGAGCTCCTAGTGAGGAACTGCACACACACCCTGGTTCTTTCGAGAAAACTCACTCTTCCTCCATTGCCTCCTAGGGAACTCCTACGGTGATTACAAAACAGGGAGCAGGACTTGGTTTCAGGCAGGTCTGAGCACGCAGCTCTCCGGACTGCCAACGGGACAGATTTTGCTTTTCTCGTCCAGCCCCCTTTTCACGGTTGCCACACAGCTCATGTAGCTGAAGTCCCCGGGCAGCCAAAAGAGACCCATGTCACATACTGTACCCATTCGCTGAAAGCACTTTGGAAAGCCAGGTTTCCTCCGGCAGGGAATTGCGCGAGCCAGTGTACGCCTTCGTTTCTCCTAGGTCATGGCACATCTTGCAACGGCCTAGCAGTCTTTGAAGGACGACGGCCTATTTCTCCCTCGAGAGGTGAAGTCCGGGTGCTGCTTCAGGGAGCAAGAGGTCAAGTATGGATTCCGAGAACTCGTGTAAGCACGGTGTTTTTCCAAAAGCAGCTCAGGGTTACAAAAGGAGGCCACCTCGCATTGCCCAGAAGCCCCGTTACAAACGTGTTCTTCAGGCATCCTCTAAGCTCTCCAAGTCGAGCTCTCCGATGGAGGAAAAACGTTGTTGCCCAGCCTCCTGCATACAAAACAGTAGAGTCCAAAGACCCTTGTGGCTGGGTGTTGCTCAGCAGGCTCAGATGCCACTTCTGCTCCACAGTGACCTTCCTCGGAATACGGTGCAGACGCTCGCATCGCATCCTCATCCTTACAGAGTCTTGAAAGGCACACCAGCATTTACAGCAGTTCAGTCGGGAAGGCCTCTTTGAAACTGCTGACTGCGACTGTGCTGGTGGAAAGAAACACTGCACCTTACCTTGAGTCTGGCGCTCGTCTGAATTATGCCCTAGACAACGTCCTCTGCTGGATGTACTCCTAGCAAGCAATTGCCAGCATTCCGTTTCACTGGGCAAAGTCTCCGTTCCTCCCTGGGTATTCTCGCAGGGTTGAGAAGGTTGGCGACCGCAGGGCTTTTCATTAAGCACTCATCATGGAAAACACGGACCTTCCTTGCAACACGCGGGCAAGTTTCCTTCCCACTGGCCAAGAAGGCTTTGGGATGAGAACCTAGCAAGGAACTGCACGCACTCTGGTTCGTTCAAGAAAATTCACTCTGCCTCAGGTTGCCTCTCAGGGTAATCCAGGGGTGAATAGAAGACGGGCAACAGGACTGTTTCTCAGGCAGCTCTGAGGACGCAGCTCTCCGGTTGGTCACTGGGGCAAATTGTGCCCTTCCCGTCCCCCTCCACTTTCACGGTTGACACCTAGCTCGTGTACCTGAAGTTCACAAGCAGGCCACATAGACACATGCCACACACATGGGCCCTTCCATGACAACACTTTGGCTAGCAGGAGTCCTCCTGAGCTGAATGGCGTGAGCCGGTGAACGCCTTAGTGTCGCCTACCTCACCGTGGATCTTGCAAAGGCCTAACGGTCTTCAAAGGCTGAGAGCACATGTCTCCAGCTGGATCTGAAGTCGACGTGCTGCTTGCGAGGGGAAGACGTCAGCTAGGAATTCTGAGAACCCTTGCCATGGCGGTGTTGGTTCCAGTGCAGCTCAGGTTTACCAACTGGGGTCCCCTTGCCTTGCACAGCAGACCAGGGAGAAAACTCTTCCTGAGGATTCTTCCAAGCTGTGGCTATCTGGCTCTCCGACGGAAGACACACATTGCTGCCTGGCCTTCGGCACACCAACAGCAGCGCCCAAAGACCATCATGAGGCATGAGGTTGCTCAGAAGGCACAGACGACACTTTCGGTACACAGTGATTTTCCTCGGAAAAGGGTGCAGTCGCGAGCGTCCTCAGATATGTAAAAGGCACACCAGCATTACAGCACTTCAGTGGTGAAAGCCTCGGGTCTACTTGTGACCACCAAGTTTGCTGATGGAAACACTGCCCCTTATGTTGAGTATGCCACTCAGCCGACCTTCTCCTTAGCTGAAGTAGTCTGCTGCATGACCTCCTGGCAAGGAGTGGCAGGCACACTGTTTCTTTCGAGAACACGCACTCTTCCTCCCGAGGAATTCCTGCAGGGTGCCCAAGATGGGCGCCCGCCCGCCTCTGCCCCCGTGCTTTTCCTTCAGTTTCCTGGCCCCAAGCCTCCTGTTCCAAAGGGGCCAAACATGCTTTAGCCCTCAGGATCCGGTTTCTACGTGCAAACCCAGCCTGTGGAGCAGCCCCTTCTGCTCAGCTACAAGAGAGCCATGCGACACACCAGGCGCTCCTGTGAGGAGCCTTTTGTAAGCAGAGGTTCTCTGCAAGGTGACGTGCCTAGCCAAGACAGCGCTTCAGTCAGGCGTTGTCGACCCTGGAACTTTCAATCTCCCAGCAGTGCTTCGGGAAAAGTGTCCATCATTTTAGGCTGGTTGTAAAGTTACATTTCTGCTGGAGGTGAAGGGTCGTCAGCTTTGAGTTCGTAGAATCCATGTAACTCGCCGGGTATGATTCAGTGCAGCTAATAGCTAAGCCGGGAGTCTGACAGGCATTGCACGTGACACCGTTGCCCCACTCTGGTACCAAGACTGCTTTCCAGAGTTGGAGGTCTGGCTCTCCGCCGGAGCAAGCCGTGTGTTGCCCTGCCCTCTGCATGCGCAGAATGGAGGCCAAACACCCAAGTGGCTGCACGTTACTACTCTGAAGCCGCAGTTGACACTTTGGCTACAACGTGTTCTTCCTTGACCTGGGTCCAGGCGTGAGAGAGCCTGCAGTCCTGAGAGGCCTACCAGTGTTAAGGCAGTACCTTCACTAAGGCTTCTCAGAAAGATCTGCACTGCAACACTTTTCATGGCACACGCGGACCTTCCTTTGGCGGCATGGGGGCAGGTTTCCTAACCACTAGCCAAGAAGGCTTTGGGATGAGCTCCTAGTGAGGAACTGCACACACACCCTGGTTCTTTCGAGAAAACTCACTCTTCCTCCATTGCCTCCTAGGGAACTCCTACGGTGATTACAAAACAGGGAGCAGGACTTGGTTTCAGGCAGGTCTGAGCACGCAGCTCTCCGGACTGCCAACGGGACAGATTTTGCTTTTCTCGTCCAGCCCCCTTTTCACGGTTGCCACACAGCTCATGTAGCTGAAGTCCCCGGGCAGCCAAAAGAGACCCATGTCACATACTGTACCCATTCGCTGAAAGCACTTTGGAAAGCCAGGTTTCCTCCGGCAGGGAATTGCGCGAGCCAGTGTACGCCTTCGTTTCTCCTAGGTCATGGTACATCTTGCAACGGCCTAGCAGTCTTTGAAGGACGACGGCCTATTTCTCCCTCGAGAGGTGAAGTCCGGGTGCTGCTTCAGGGAGCAAGAGGTCAAGTATGGATTCCGAGAACTCGTGTAAGCACGGTGTTTTTCCAAAAGCAGCTCAGGGTTACAAAAGGAGGCCACCTCGCATTGCCCAGAAGCCCCGTTACAAACGTGTTCTTCAGGCATCCTCTAAGCTCTCCAAGTCGAGCTCTCCGATGGAGGAAAAACGTTGTTGCCCAGCCTCCTGCATACAAAACAGTAGAGTCCAAAGACCCTTGTGGCTGGGTGTTGCTCAGCAGGCTCAGATGCCACTTCTGCTCCACAGTGACCTTCCTCGGAATGCGGTGCAGACGCTCGCATCGCATCCTCATCCTTACAGAGTCTTGAAAGGCACACCAGCATTTACAGCAGTTCAGTCGGGAAGGCCTCTTTGAAACTGCTGACTGCGACTGTGCTGGTGGAAAGAAACACTGCACCTTACCTTGAGTCTGGCGCTCGTCTGAATTATGCCCTAGACAACGTCCTCTGCTGGATGTACTCCTAGCAAGCAATTGCCAGCATTCCGTTTCACTGGGCAAAGTCTCCGTTCCTCCCTGGGTATTCTCGCAGGGTTGAGAAGGTTGGCGACCGCAGGGCTTTTCATTAAGCACTCATCATGGAAAACACGGACCTTCCTTGCAACACGCGGGCAAGTTTCCTTCCCACTGGCCAAGAAGGCTTTGGGATGAGAACCTAGCAAGGAACTGCACGCACTCTGGTTCGTTCAAGAAAATTCACTCTGCCTCAGGTTGCCTCTCAGGGTAATCCAGGGGTGAATAGAAGACGGGCAACAGGACTGTTTCTCAGGCAGCTCTGAGGACGCAGCTCTCCGGTTGGTCACTGGGGCAAATTGTGCCCTTCCCGTCCCCCTCCACTTTCACGGTTGACACCTAGCTCGTGTACCTGAAGTTCACAAGCAGGCCACATAGACACATGCCACACACATGGGCCCTTCCATGACAACACTTTGGCTAGCAGGAGTCCTCCTGAGCTGAATGGCGTGAGCCGGTGAACGCCTTAGTGTCGCCTACCTCACCGTGGATCTTGCAAAGGCCTAACAGTCTTCAAAGGCTGAGAGCACATGTCTCCAGCTGGATCTGAAGTCGACGTGCTGCTTGCGAGGGGAAGACGTCAGCTAGGAATTCTGAGAACCCTTGCCATGGCGGTGTTGGTTCCAGTGCAGCTCAGGTTTACCAACTGGGGTCCCCTTGCCTTGCACAGCAGACCAGGGAGAAAACTCTTCCTGAGGATTCTTCCAAGCTGTGGCTATCTGGCTCTCCGACGGAAGACACACATTGCTGCCTGGCCTTCGGCACACCAACAGCAGCGCCCAAAGACCATCATGAGGCATGAGGTTGCTCAGAAGGCACAGACGACACTTTCGGTACACAGTGATTTTCCTCGGAAAAGGGTGCAGTCGCGAGCGTCCTCAGATATGTAAAAGGCACACCAGCATTACAGCACTTCAGTGGTGAAAGCCTCGGGTCTACTTGTGACCACCAAGTTTGCTGATGGAAACACTGCCCCTTATGTTGAGTATGCCACTCAGCCGACCTTCTCCTTAGCTGAAGTAGTCTGCTGCATGACCTCCTGGCAAGGAGTGGCAGGCACACTGTTTCTTTCGAGAACACGCACTCTTCCTCCCGAGGAATTCCTGCAGGGTGCCCAAGATGGGCGCCCGCCCGCCTCTGCCCCCGTGCTTTTCCTTCAGTTTCCTGGCCCCAAGCCTCCTGTTCCAAAGGGGCCAAACATGCTTTAGCCCTCAGGATCCGGTTTCTACGTGCAAACCCAGCCTGTGGAGCAGCCCCTTCTGCTCAGCTACAAGAGAGCCATGCGACACACCAGGCGCTCCTGTGAGGAGCCTTTTGTAAGCAGAGGTTCTCTGCAAGGTGACGTGCCTAGCCAAGACAGCGCTTCAGTCAGGCGTTGTCGACCCTGGAACTTTCAATCTCCCAGCAGTGCTTCGGGAAAAGTGTCCATCATTTTAGGCTGGTTGTAAAGTTACATTTCTGCTGGAGGTGAAGGGTCGTCAGCTTTGAGTTCGTAGAATCCATGTAACTCGCCGGGTATGATTCAGTGCAGCTAATAGCTAAGCCGGGAGTCTGACAGGCATTGCACGTGACACCGTTGCCCCACTCTGGTACCAAGACTGCTTTCCAGAGTTGGAGGTCTGGCTCTCCGCCGGAGCAAGCCGTGTGTTGCCCTGCCCTCTGCATGCGCAGAATGGAGGCCAAACACCCAAGTGGCTGCACGTTGCTACTCTGAAGCCGCAGTTGACACTTTGGCTACAACGTGTTCTTCCTTGACCTGGGTCCAGGCGTGAGAGAGCCTGCAGTCCTGAGAGGCCTACCAGTGTTAAGGCAGTACCTTCACTAAGGCTTCTCAGAAAGATCTGCACTGCAACACTTTTCATGGCACACGCGGACCTTCCTTTGGCGGCATGGGGGCAGGTTTCCTAACCACTAGCCAAGAAGGCTTTGGGATGAGCTCCTAGTGAGGAACTGCACACACACCCTGGTTCTTTCGAGAAAACTCACTCTTCCTCCATTGCCTCCTAGGGAACTCCTACGGTGATTACAAAACAGGGAGCAGGACTTGGTTTCAGGCAGGTCTGAGCACGCAGCTCTCCGGACTGCCAACGGGACAGATTTTGCTTTTCTCGTCCAGCCCCCTTTTCACGGTTGCCACACAGCTCATGTAGCTGAAGTCCCCGGGCAGCCAAAAGAGACCCATGTCACATACTGTACCCATTCGCTGAAAGCACTTTGGAAAGCCAGGTTTCCTCCGGCAGGGAATTGCGCGAGCCAGTGTACGCCTTCGTTTCTCCTAGGTCATGGTACATCTTGCAACGGCCTAGCAGTCTTTGAAGGACGACGGCCTATTTCTCCCTCGAGAGGTGAAGTCCGGGTGCTGCTTCAGGGAGCAAGAGGTCAAGTATGGATTCCGAGAACTCGTGTAAGCACGGTGTTTTTCCAAAAGCAGCTCAGGGTTACAAAAGGAGGCCACCTCGCATTGCCCAGAAGCCCCGTTACAAACGTGTTCTTCAGGCATCCTCTAAGCTCTCCAAGTCGAGCTCTCCGATGGAGGAAAAACGTTGTTGCCCAGCCTCCTGCATACAAAACAGTAGAGTCCAAAGACCCTTGTGGCTGGGTGTTGCTCAGCAGGCTCAGATGCCACTTCTGCTCCACAGTGACCTTCCTCGGAATACGGTGCAGACGCTCGCATCGCATCCTCATCCTTACAGAGTCTTGAAAGGCACACCAGCATTTACAGCAGTTCAGTCGGGAAGGCCTCTTTGAAACTGCTGACTGCGACTGTGCTGGTGGAAAGAAACACTGCACCTTACCTTGAGTCTGGCGCTCGTCTGAATTATGCCCTAGACAACGTCCTCTGCTGGATGTACTCCTAGCAAGCAATTGCCAGCATTCCGTTTCACTGGGCAAAGTCTCCGTTCCTCCCTGGGTATTCTCGCAGGGTTGAGAAGGTTGGCGACCGCAGGGCTTTTCATTAAGCACTCATCATGGAAAACACGGACCTTCCTTGCAACACGCGGGCAAGTTTCCTTCCCACTGGCCAAGAAGGCTTTGGGATGAGAACCTAGCAAGGAACTGCACGCACTCTGGTTCGTTCAAGAAAATTCACTCTGCCTCAGGTTGCCTCTCAGGGTAATCCAGGGGTGAATAGAAGACGGGCAACAGGACTGTTTCTCAGGCAGCTCTGAGGACGCAGCTCTCCGGTTGGTCACTGGGGCAAATTGTGCCCTTCCCGTCCCCCTCCACTTTCACGGTTGACACCTAGCTCGTGTACCTGAAGTTCACAAGCAGGCCACATAGACACATGCCACACACATGGGCCCTTCCATGACAACACTTTGGCTAGCAGGAGTCCTCCTGAGCTGAATGGCGTGAGCCGGTGAACGCCTTAGTGTCGCCTACCTCACCGTGGATCTTGCAAAGGCCTAACGGTCTTCAAAGGCTGAGAGCACATGTCTCCAGCTGGATCTGAAGTCGACGTGCTGCTTGCGAGGGGAAGACGTCAGCTAGGAATTCTGAGAACCCTTGCCATGGCGGTGTTGGTTCCAGTGCAGCTCAGGTTTACCAACTGGGGTCCCCTTGCCTTGCACAGCAGACCAGGGAGAAAACTCTTCCTGAGGATTCTTCCAAGCTGTGGCTATCTGGCTCTCCGACGGAAGACACACATTGCTGCCTGGCCTTCGGCACACCAACAGCAGCGCCCAAAGACCATCATGAGGCATGAGGTTGCTCAGAAGGCACAGACGACACTTTCGGTACACAGTGATTTTCCTCGGAAAAGGGTGCAGTCGCGAGCGTCCTCAGATATGTAAAAGGCACACCAGCATTACAGCACTTCAGTGGTGAAAGCCTCGGGTCTACTTGTGACCACCAAGTTTGCTGATGGAAACACTGCCCCTTATGTTGAGTATGCCACTCAGCCGACCTTCTCCTTAGCTGAAGTAGTCTGCTGCATGACCTCCTGGCAAGGAGTGGCAGGCACACTGTTTCTTTCGAGAACACGCACTCTTCCTCCCGAGGAATTCCTGCAGGGTGCCCAAGATGGGCGCCCGCCCGCCTCTGCCCCCGTGCTTTTCCTTCAGTTTCCTGGCCCCAAGCCTCCTGTTCCAAAGGGGCCAAACATGCTTTAGCCCTCAGGATCCGGTTTCTACGTGCAAACCCAGCCTGTGGAGCAGCCCCTTCTGCTCAGCTACAAGAGAGCCATGCGACACACCAGGCGCTCCTGTGAGGAGCCTTTTGTAAGCAGAGGTTCTCTGCAAGGTGACGTGCCTAGCCAAGACAGCGCTTCAGTCAGGCGTTGTCGACCCTGGAACTTTCAATCTCCCAGCAGTGCTTCGGGAAAAGTGTCCATCATTTTAGGCTGGTTGTAAAGTTACATTTCTGCTGGAGGTGAAGGGTCGTCAGCTTTGAGTTCGTAGAATCCATGTAACTCGCCGGGTATGATTCAGTGCAGCTAATAGCTAAGCCGGGAGTCTGACAGGCATTGCACGTGACACCGTTGCCCCACTCTGGTACCAAGACTGCTTTCCAGAGTTGGAGGTCTGGCTCTCCGCCGGAGCAAGCCGTGTGTTGCCCTGCCCTCTGCATGCGCAGAATGGAGGCCAAACACCCAAGTGGCTGCACGTTACTACTCTGAAGCCGCAGTTGACACTTTGGCTACAACGTGTTCTTCCTTGACCTGGGTCCAGGCGTGAGAGAGCCTGCAGTCCTGAGAGGCCTACCAGTGTTAAGGCAGTACCTTCACTAAGGCTTCTCAGAAAGATCTGCACTGCAACACTTTTCATGGCACACGCGGACCTTCCTTTGGCGGCATGGGGGCAGGTTTCCTAACCACTAGCCAAGAAGGCTTTGGGATGAGCTCCTAGTGAGGAACTGCACACACACCCTGGTTCTTTCGAGAAAACTCACTCTTCCTCCATTGCCTCCTAGGGAACTCCTACGGTGATTACAAAACAGGGAGCAGGACTTGGTTTCAGGCAGGTCTGAGCACGCAGCTCTCCGGACTGCCAACGGGACAGATTTTGCTTTTCTCGTCCAGCCCCCTTTTCACGGTTGCCACACAGCTCATGTAGCTGAAGTCCCCGGGCAGCCAAAAGAGACCCATGTCACATACTGTACCCATTCGCTGAAAGCACTTTGGAAAGCCAGGTTTCCTCCGGCAGGGAATTGCGCGAGCCAGTGTACGCCTTCGTTTCTCCTAGGTCATGGTACATCTTGCAACGGCCTAGCAGTCTTTGAAGGACGACGGCCTATTTCTCCCTCGAGAGGTGAAGTCCGGGTGCTGCTTCAGGGAGCAAGAGGTCAAGTATGGATTCCGAGAACTCGTGTAAGCACGGTGTTTTTCCAAAAGCAGCTCAGGGTTACAAAAGGAGGCCACCTCGCATTGCCCAGAAGCCCCGTTACAAACGTGTTCTTCAGGCATCCTCTAAGCTCTCCAAGTCGAGCTCTCCGATGGAGGAAAAACGTTGTTGCCCAGCCTCCTGCATACAAAACAGTAGAGTCCAAAGACCCTTGTGGCTGGGTGTTGCTCAGCAGGCTCAGATGCCACTTCTGCTCCACAGTGACCTTCCTCGGAATGCGGTGCAGACGCTCGCATCGCATCCTCATCCTTACAGAGTCTTGAAAGGCACACCAGCATTTACAGCAGTTCAGTCGGGAAGGCCTCTTTGAAACTGCTGACTGCGACTGTGCTGGTGGAAAGAAACACTGCACCTTACCTTGAGTCTGGCGCTCGTCTGAATTATGCCCTAGACAACGTCCTCTGCTGGATGTACTCCTAGCAAGCAATTGCCAGCATTCCGTTTCACTGGGCAAAGTCTCCGTTCCTCCCTGGGTATTCTCGCAGGGTTGAGAAGGTTGGCGACCGCAGGGCTTTTCATTAAGCACTCATCATGGAAAACACGGACCTTCCTTGCAACACGCGGGCAAGTTTCCTTCCCACTGGCCAAGAAGGCTTTGGGATGAGAACCTAGCAAGGAACTGCACGCACTCTGGTTCGTTCAAGAAAATTCACTCTGCCTCAGGTTGCCTCTCAGGGTAATCCAGGGGTGAATAGAAGACGGGCAACAGGACTGTTTCTCAGGCAGCTCTGAGGACGCAGCTCTCCGGTTGGTCACTGGGGCAAATTGTGCCCTTCCCGTCCCCCTCCACTTTCACGGTTGACACCTAGCTCGTGTACCTGAAGTTCACAAGCAGGCCACATAGACACATGCCACACACATGGGCCCTTCCATGACAACACTTTGGCTAGCAGGAGTCCTCCTGAGCTGAATGGCGTGAGCCGGTGAACGCCTTAGTGTCGCCTACCTCACCGTGGATCTTGCAAAGGCCTAACAGTCTTCAAAGGCTGAGAGCACATGTCTCCAGCTGGATCTGAAGTCGACGTGCTGCTTGCGAGGGGAAGACGTCAGCTAGGAATTCTGAGAACCCTTGCCATGGCGGTGTTGGTTCCAGTGCAGCTCAGGTTTACCAACTGGGGTCCCCTTGCCTTGCACAGCAGACCAGGGAGAAAACTCTTCCTGAGGATTCTTCCAAGCTGTGGCTATCTGGCTCTCCGACGGAAGACACACATTGCTGCCTGGCCTTCGGCACACCAACAGCAGCGCCCAAAGACCATCATGAGGCATGAGGTTGCTCAGAAGGCACAGACGACACTTTCGGTACACAGTGATTTTCCTCGGAAAAGGGTGCAGTCGCGAGCGTCCTCAGATATGTAAAAGGCACACCAGCATTACAGCACTTCAGTGGTGAAAGCCTCGGGTCTACTTGTGACCACCAAGTTTGCTGATGGAAACACTGCCCCTTATGTTGAGTATGCCACTCAGCCGACCTTCTCCTTAGCTGAAGTAGTCTGCTGCATGACCTCCTGGCAAGGAGTGGCAGGCACACTGTTTCTTTCGAGAACACGCACTCTTCCTCCCGAGGAATTCCTGCAGGGTGCCCAAGATGGGCGCCCGCCCGCCTCTGCCCCCGTGCTTTTCCTTCAGTTTCCTGGCCCCAAGCCTCCTGTTCCAAAGGGGCCAAACATGCTTTAGCCCTCAGGATCCGGTTTCTACGTGCAAACCCAGCCTGTGGAGCAGCCCCTTCTGCTCAGCTACAAGAGAGCCATGCGACACACCAGGCGCTCCTGTGAGGAGCCTTTTGTAAGCAGAGGTTCTCTGCAAGGTGACGTGCCTAGCCAAGACAGCGCTTCAGTCAGGCGTTGTCGACCCTGGAACTTTCAATCTCCCAGCAGTGCTTCGGGAAAAGTGTCCATCATTTTAGGCTGGTTGTAAAGTTACATTTCTGCTGGAGGTGAAGGGTCGTCAGCTTTGAGTTCGTAGAATCCATGTAACTCGCCGGGTATGATTCAGTGCAGCTAATAGCTAAGCCGGGAGTCTGACAGGCATTGCACGTGACACCGTTGCCCCACTCTGGTACCAAGACTGCTTTCCAGAGTTGGAGGTCTGGCTCTCCGCCGGAGCAAGCCGTGTGTTGCCCTGCCCTCTGCATGCGCAGAATGGAGGCCAAACACCCAAGTGGCTGCACGTTACTACTCTGAAGCCGCAGTTGACACTTTGGCTACAACGTGTTCTTCCTTGACCTGGGTCCAGGCGTGAGAGAGCCTGCAGTCCTGAGAGGCCTACCAGTGTTAAGGCAGTACCTTCACTAAGGCTTCTCAGAAAGATCTGCACTGCAACACTTTTCATGGCACACGCGGACCTTCCTTTGGCGGCATGGGGGCAGGTTTCCTAACCACTAGCCAAGAAGGCTTTGGGATGAGCTCCTAGTGAGGAACTGCACACACACCCTGGTTCTTTCGAGAAAACTCACTCTTCCTCCATTGCCTCCTAGGGAACTCCTACGGTGATTACAAAACAGGGAGCAGGACTTGGTTTCAGGCAGGTCTGAGCACGCAGCTCTCCGGACTGCCAACGGGACAGATTTTGCTTTTCTCGTCCAGCCCCCTTTTCACGGTTGCCACACAGCTCATGTAGCTGAAGTCCCCGGGCAGCCAAAAGAGACCCATGTCACATACTGTACCCATTCGCTGAAAGCACTTTGGAAAGCCAGGTTTCCTCCGGCAGGGAATTGCGCGAGCCAGTGTACGCCTTCGTTTCTCCTAGGTCATGGTACATCTTGCAACGGCCTAGCAGTCTTTGAAGGACGACGGCCTATTTCTCCCTCGAGAGGTGAAGTCCGGGTGCTGCTTCAGGGAGCAAGAGGTCAAGTATGGATTCCGAGAACTCGTGTAAGCACGGTGTTTTTCCAAAAGCAGCTCAGGGTTACAAAAGGAGGCCACCTCGCATTGCCCAGAAGCCCCGTTACAAACGTGTTCTTCAGGCATCCTCTAAGCTCTCCAAGTCGAGCTCTCCGATGGAGGAAAAACGTTGTTGCCCAGCCTCCTGCATACAAAACAGTAGAGTCCAAAGACCCTTGTGGCTGGGTGTTGCTCAGCAGGCTCAGATGCCACTTCTGCTCCACAGTGACCTTCCTCGGAATACGGTGCAGACGCTCGCATCGCATCCTCATCCTTACAGAGTCTTGAAAGGCACACCAGCATTTACAGCAGTTCAGTCGGGAAGGCCTCTTTGAAACTGCTGACTGCGACTGTGCTGGTGGAAAGAAACACTGCACCTTACCTTGAGTCTGGCGCTCGTCTGAATTATGCCCTAGACAACGTCCTCTGCTGGATGTACTCCTAGCAAGCAATTGCCAGCATTCCGTTTCACTGGGCAAAGTCTCCGTTCCTCCCTGGGTATTCTCGCAGGGTTGAGAAGGTTGGCGACCGCAGGGCTTTTCATTAAGCACTCATCATGGAAAACACGGACCTTCCTTGCAACACGCGGGCAAGTTTCCTTCCCACTGGCCAAGAAGGCTTTGGGATGAGAACCTAGCAAGGAACTGCACGCACTCTGGTTCGTTCAAGAAAATTCACTCTGCCTCAGGTTGCCTCTCAGGGTAATCCAGGGGTGAATAGAAGACGGGCAACAGGACTGTTTCTCAGGCAGCTCTGAGGACGCAGCTCTCCGGTTGGTCACTGGGGCAAATTGTGCCCTTCCCGTCCCCCTCCACTTTCACGGTTGACACCTAGCTCGTGTACCTGAAGTTCACAAGCAGGCCACATAGACACATGCCACACACATGGGCCCTTCCATGACAACACTTTGGCTAGCAGGAGTCCTCCTGAGCTGAATGGCGTGAGCCGGTGAACGCCTTAGTGTCGCCTACCTCACCGTGGATCTTGCAAAGGCCTAACGGTCTTCAAAGGCTGAGAGCACATGTCTCCAGCTGGATCTGAAGTCGACGTGCTGCTTGCGAGGGGAAGACGTCAGCTAGGAATTCTGAGAACCCTTGCCATGGCGGTGTTGGTTCCAGTGCAGCTCAGGTTTACCAACTGGGGTCCCCTTGCCTTGCACAGCAGACCAGGGAGAAAACTCTTCCTGAGGATTCTTCCAAGCTGTGGCTATCTGGCTCTCCGACGGAAGACACACATTGCTGCCTGGCCTTCGGCACACCAACAGCAGCGCCCAAAGACCATCATGAGGCATGAGGTTGCTCAGAAGGCACAGACGACACTTTCGGTACACAGTGATTTTCCTCGGAAAAGGGTGCAGTCGCGAGCGTCCTCAGATATGTAAAAGGCACACCAGCATTACAGCACTTCAGTGGTGAAAGCCTCGGGTCTACTTGTGACCACCAAGTTTGCTGATGGAAACACTGCCCCTTATGTTGAGTATGCCACTCAGCCGACCTTCTCCTTAGCTGAAGTAGTCTGCTGCATGACCTCCTGGCAAGGAGTGGCAGGCACACTGTTTCTTTCGAGAACACGCACTCTTCCTCCCGAGGAATTCCTGCAGGGTGCCCAAGATGGGCGCCCGCCCGCCTCTGCCCCCGTGCTTTTCCTTCAGTTTCCTGGCCCCAAGCCTCCTGTTCCAAAGGGGCCAAACATGCTTTAGCCCTCAGGATCCGGTTTCTACGTGCAAACCCAGCCTGTGGAGCAGCCCCTTCTGCTCAGCTACAAGAGAGCCATGCGACACACCAGGCGCTCCTGTGAGGAGCCTTTTGTAAGCAGAGGTTCTCTGCAAGGTGACGTGCCTAGCCAAGACAGCGCTTCAGTCAGGCGTTGTCGACCCTGGAACTTTCAATCTCCCAGCAGTGCTTCGGGAAAAGTGTCCATCATTTTAGGCTGGTTGTAAAGTTACATTTCTGCTGGAGGTGAAGGGTCGTCAGCTTTGAGTTCGTAGAATCCATGTAACTCGCCGGGTATGATTCAGTGCAGCTAATAGCTAAGCCGGGAGTCTGACAGGCATTGCACGTGACACCGTTGCCCCACTCTGGTACCAAGACTGCTTTCCAGAGTTGGAGGTCTGGCTCTCCGCCGGAGCAAGCCGTGTGTTGCCCTGCCCTCTGCATGCGCAGAATGGAGGCCAAACACCCAAGTGGCTGCACGTTACTACTCTGAAGCCGCAGTTGACACTTTGGCTACAACGTGTTCTTCCTTGACCTGGGTCCAGGCGTGAGAGAGCCTGCAGTCCTGAGAGGCCTACCAGTGTTAAGGCAGTACCTTCACTAAGGCTTCTCAGAAAGATCTGCACTGCAACACTTTTCATGGCACACGCGGACCTTCCTTTGGTGGCATGGGGGCAGGTTTCCTAACCACTAGCCAAGAAGGCTTTGGGATGAGCTCCTAGTGAGGAACTGCACACACACCCTGGTTCTTTCGAGAAAACTCACTCTTCCTCCATTGCCTCCTAGGGAACTCCTACGGTGATTACAAAACAGGGAGCAGGACTTGGTTTCAGGCAGGTCTGAGCACGCAGCTCTCCGGACTGCCAACGGGACAGATTTTGCTTTTCTCGTCCAGCCCCCTTTTCACGGTTGCCACACAGCTCATGTAGCTGAAGTCCCCGGGCAGCCAAAAGAGACCCATGTCACATACTGTACCCATTCGCTGAAAGCACTTTGGAAAGCCAGGTTTCCTCCGGCAGGGAATTGCGCGAGCCAGTGTACGCCTTCGTTTCTCCTAGGTCATGGTACATCTTGCAACGGCCTAGCAGTCTTTGAAGGACGACGGCCTATTTCTCCCTCGAGAGGTGAAGTCCGGGTGCTGCTTCAGGGAGCAAGAGGTCAAGTATGGATTCCGAGAACTCGTGTAAGCACGGTGTTTTTCCAAAAGCAGCTCAGGGTTACAAAAGGAGGCCACCTCGCATTGCCCAGAAGCCCCGTTACAAACGTGTTCTTCAGGCATCCTCTAAGCTCTCCAAGTCGAGCTCTCCGATGGAGGAAAAACGTTGTTGCCCAGCCTCCTGCATACAAAACAGTAGAGTCCAAAGACCCTTGTGGCTGGGTGTTGCTCAGCAGGCTCAGATGCCACTTCTGCTCCACAGTGACCTTCCTCGGAATGCGGTGCAGACGCTCGCATCGCATCCTCATCCTTACAGAGTCTTGAAAGGCACACCAGCATTTACAGCAGTTCAGTCGGGAAGGCCTCTTTGAAACTGCTGACTGCGACTGTGCTGGTGGAAAGAAACACTGCACCTTACCTTGAGTCTGGCGCTCGTCTGAATTATGCCCTAGACAACGTCCTCTGCTGGATGTACTCCTAGCAAGCAATTGCCAGCATTCCGTTTCACTGGGCAAAGTCTCCGTTCCTCCCTGGGTATTCTCGCAGGGTTGAGAAGGTTGGCGACCGCAGGGCTTTTCATTAAGCACTCATCATGGAAAACACGGACCTTCCTTGCAACACGCGGGCAAGTTTCCTTCCCACTGGCCAAGAAGGCTTTGGGATGAGAACCTAGCAAGGAACTGCACGCACTCTGGTTCGTTCAAGAAAATTCACTCTGCCTCAGGTTGCCTCTCAGGGTAATCCAGGGGTGAATAGAAGACGGGCAACAGGACTGTTTCTCAGGCAGCTCTGAGGACGCAGCTCTCCGGTTGGTCACTGGGGCAAATTGTGCCCTTCCCGTCCCCCTCCACTTTCACGGTTGACACCTAGCTCGTGTACCTGAAGTTCACAAGCAGGCCACATAGACACATGCCACACACATGGGCCCTTCCATGACAACACTTTGGCTAGCAGGAGTCCTCCTGAGCTGAATGGCGTGAGCCGGTGAACGCCTTAGTGTCGCCTACCTCACCGTGGATCTTGCAAAGGCCTAACGGTCTTCAAAGGCTGAGAGCACATGTCTCCAGCTGGATCTGAAGTCGACGTGCTGCTTGCGAGGGGAAGACGTCAGCTAGGAATTCTGAGAACCCTTGCCATGGCGGTGTTGGTTCCAGTGCAGCTCAGGTTTACCAACTGGGGTCCCCTTGCCTTGCACAGCAGACCAGGGAGAAAACTCTTCCTGAGGATTCTTCCAAGCTGTGGCTATCTGGCTCTCCGACGGAAGACACACATTGCTGCCTGGCCTTCGGCACACCAACAGCAGCGCCCAAAGACCATCATGAGGCATGAGGTTGCTCAGAAGGCACAGACGACACTTTCGGTACACAGTGATTTTCCTCGGAAAAGGGTGCAGTCGCGAGCGTCCTCAGATATGTAAAAGGCACACCAGCATTACAGCACTTCAGTGGTGAAAGCCTCGGGTCTACTTGTGACCACCAAGTGTGCTGATGGAAACACTGCCCCTTATGTTGAGTATGCCACTCAGCCGACCTTCTCCTTAGCTGAAGTAGTCTGCTGCATGACCTCCTGGCAAGGAGTGGCAGGCACACTGTTTCTTTCGAGAACACGCACTCTTCCTCCCGAGGAATTCCTGCAGGGTGCCCAAGATGGGCGCCCGCCCGCCTCTGCCCCCGTGCTTTTCCTTCAGTTTCCTGGCCCCAAGCCTCCTGTTCCAAAGGGGCCAAACATGCTTTAGCCCTCAGGATCCGGTTTCTACGTGCAAACCCAGCCTGTGGAGCAGCCCCTTCTGCTCAGCTACAAGAGAGCCATGCGACACACCAGGCGCTCCTGTGAGGAGCCTTTTGTAAGCAGAGGTTCTCTGCAAGGTGACGTGCCTAGCCAAGACAGCGCTTCAGTCAGGCGTTGTCGACCCTGGAACTTTCAATCTCCCAGCAGTGCTTCGGGAAAAGTGTCCATCATTTTAGGCTGGTTGTAAAGTTACATTTCTGCTGGAGGTGAAGGGTCGTCAGCTTTGAGTTCGTAGAATCCATGTAACTCGCCGGGTATGATTCAGTGCAGCTAATAGCTAAGCCGGGAGTCTGACAGGCATTGCACGTGACACCGTTGCCCCACTCTGGTACCAAGACTGCTTTCCAGAGTTGGAGGTCTGGCTCTCCGCCGGAGCAAGCCGTGTGTTGCCCTGCCCTCTGCATGCGCAGAATGGAGGCCAAACACCCAAGTGGCTGCACGTTACTACTCTGAAGCCGCAGTTGACACTTTGGCTACAACGTGTTCTTCCTTGACCTGGGTCCAGGCGTGAGAGAGCCTGCAGTCCTGAGAGGCCTACCAGTGTTAAGGCAGTACCTTCACTAAGGCTTCTCAGAAAGATCTGCACTGCAACACTTTTCATGGCACACGCGGACCTTCCTTTGGCGGCATGGGGGCAGGTTTCTTAACCACTAGCCAAGAAGGCTTTGGGATGAGCTCCTAGTGAGGAACTGCACACACACCCTGGTTCTTTCGAGAAAACTCACTCTTCCTCCATTGCCTCCTAGGGAACTCCTACGGTGATTACAAAACAGGGAGCAGGACTTGGTTTCAGGCAGGTCTGAGCACGCAGCTCTCCGGACTGCCAACGGGACAGATTTTGCTTTTCTCGTCCAGCCCCCTTTTCACGGTTGCCACACAGCTCATGTAGCTGAAGTCCCCGGGCAGCCAAAAGAGACCCATGTCACATACTGTACCCATTCGCTGAAAGCACTTTGGAAAGCCAGGTTTCCTCCGGCAGGGAATTGCGCGAGCCAGTGTACGCCTTCGTTTCTCCTAGGTCATGGTACATCTTGCAACGGCCTAGCAGTCTTTGAAGGACGACGGCCTATTTCTCCCTCGAGAGGTGAAGTCCGGGTGCTGCTTCAGGGAGCAAGAGGTCAAGTATGGATTCCGAGAACTCGTGTAAGCACGGTGTTTTTCCAAAAGCAGCTCAGGGTTACAAAAGGAGGCCACCTCGCATTGCCCAGAAGCCCCGTTACAAACGTGTTCTTCAGGCATCCTCTAAGCTCTCCAAGTCGAGCTCTCCGATGGAGGAAAAACGTTGTTGCCCAGCCTCCTGCATACAAAACAGTAGAGTCCAAAGACCCTTGTGGCTGGGTGTTGCTCAGCAGGCTCAGATGCCACTTCTGCTCCACAGTGACCTTCCTCGGAATACGGTGCAGACGCTCGCATCGCATCCTCATCCTTACAGAGTCTTGAAAGGCACACCAGCATTTACAGCAGTTCAGTCGGGAAGGCCTCTTTGAAACTGCTGACTGCGACTGTGCTGGTGGAAAGAAACACTGCACCTTACCTTGAGTCTGGCGCTCGTCTGAATTATGCCCTAGACAACGTCCTCTGCTGGATGTACTCCTAGCAAGCAATTGCCAGCATTCCGTTTCACTGGGCAAAGTCTCCGTTCCTCCCTGGGTATTCTCGCAGGGTTGAGAAGGTTGGCGACCGCAGGGCTTTTCATTAAGCACTCATCATGGAAAACACGGACCTTCCTTGCAACACGCGGGCAAGTTTCCTTCCCACTGGCCAAGAAGGCTTTGGGATGAGAACCTAGCAAGGAACTGCACGCACTCTGGTTCGTTCAAGAAAATTCACTCTGCCTCAGGTTGCCTCTCAGGGTAATCCAGGGGTGAATAGAAGACGGGCAACAGGACTGTTTCTCAGGCAGCTCTGAGGACGCAGCTCTCCGGTTGGTCACTGGGGCAAATTGTGCCCTTCCCGTCCCCCTCCACTTTCACGGTTGACACCTAGCTCGTGTACCTGAAGTTCACAAGCAGGCCACATAGACACATGCCACACACATGGGCCCTTCCATGACAACACTTTGGCTAGCAGGAGTCCTCCTGAGCTGAATGGCGTGAGCCGGTGAACGCCTTAGTGTCGCCTACCTCACCGTGGATCTTGCAAAGGCCTAACGGTCTTCAAAGGCTGAGAGCACATGTCTCCAGCTGGATCTGAAGTCGACGTGCTGCTTGCGAGGGGAAGACGTCAGCTAGGAATTCTGAGAACCCTTGCCATGGCGGTGTTGGTTCCAGTGCAGCTCAGGTTTACCAACTGGGGTCCCCTTGCCTTGCACAGCAGACCAGGGAGAAAACTCTTCCTGAGGATTCTTCCAAGCTGTGGCTATCTGGCTCTCCGACGGAAGACACACATTGCTGCCTGGCCTTCGGCACACCAACAGCAGCACCCAAAGACCATCATGAGGCATGAGGTTGCTCAGAAGGCACAGACGACACTTTCGGTACACAGTGATTTTCCTCGGAAAAGGGTGCAGTCGCGAGCGTCCTCAGATATGTAAAAGGCACACCAGCATTACAGCACTTCAGTGGTGAAAGCCTCGGGTCTACTTGTGACCACCAAGTTTGCTGATGGAAACACTGCCCCTTATGTTGAGTATGCCACTCAGCCGACCTTCTCCTTAGCTGAAGTAGTCTGCTGCATGACCTCCTGGCAAGGAGTGGCAGGCACACTGTTTCTTTCGAGAACACGCACTCTTCCTCCCGAGGAATTCCTGCAGGGTGCCCAAGATGGGCGCCCGCCCGCCTCTGCCCCCGTGCTTTTCCTTCAGTTTCCTGGCCCCAAGCCTCCTGTTCCAAAGGGGCCAAACATGCTTTAGCCCTCAGGATCCGGTTTCTACGTGCAAACCCAGCCTGTGGAGCAGCCCCTTCTGCTCAGCTACAAGAGAGCCATGCGACACACCAGGCGCTCCTGTGAGGAGCCTTTTGTAAGCAGAGGTTCTCTGCAAGGTGACGTGCCTAGCCAAGACAGCGCTTCAGTCAGGCGTTGTCGACCCTGGAACTTTCAATCTCCCAGCAGTGCTTCGGGAAAAGTGTCCATCATTTTAGGCTGGTTGTAAAGTTACATTTCTGCTGGAGGTGAAGGGTCGTCAGCTTTGAGTTCGTAGAATCCATGTAACTCGCCGGGTATGATTCAGTGCAGCTAATAGCTAAGCCGGGAGTCTGACAGGCATTGCACGTGACACCGTTGCCCCACTCTGGTACCAAGACTGCTTTCCAGAGTTGGAGGTCTGGCTCTCCGCCGGAGCAAGCCGTGTGTTGCCCTGCCCTCTGCATGCGCAGAATGGAGGCCAAACACCCAAGTGGCTGCACGTTACTACTCTGAAGCCGCAGTTGACACTTTGGCTACAACGTGTTCTTCCTTGACCTGGGTCCAGGCGTGAGAGAGCCTGCAGTCCTGAGAGGCCTACCAGTGTTAAGGCAGTACCTTCACTAAGGCTTCTCAGAAAGATCTGCACTGCAACACTTTTCATGGCACACGCGGACCTTCCTTTGGCGGCATGGGGGCAGGTTTCCTAACCACTAGCCAAGAAGGCTTTGGGATGAGCTCCTAGTGAGGAACTGCACACACACCCTGGTTCTTTCGAGAAAACTCACTCTTCCTCCATTGCCTCCTAGGGAACTCCTACGGTGATTACAAAACAGGGAGCAGGACTTGGTTTCAGGCAGGTCTGAGCACGCAGCTCTCCGGACTGCCAACGGGACAGATTTTGCTTTTCTCGTCCAGCCCCCTTTTCACGGTTGCCACACAGCTCATGTAGCTGAAGTCCCCGGGCAGCCAAAAGAGACCCATGTCACATACTGTACCCATTCGCTGAAAGCACTTTGGAAAGCCAGGTTTCCTCCGGCAGGGAATTGCGCGAGCCAGTGTACGCCTTCGTTTCTCCTAGGTCATGGTACATCTTGCAACGGCCTAGCAGTCTTTGAAGGACGACGGCCTATTTCTCCCTCGAGAGGTGAAGTCCGGGTGCTGCTTCAGGGAGCAAGAGGTCAAGTATGGATTCCGAGAACTCGTGTAAGCACGGTGTTTTTCCAAAAGCAGCTCAGGGTTACAAAAGGAGGCCACCTCGCATTGCCCAGAAGCCCCGTTACAAACGTGTTCTTCAGGCATCCTCTAAGCTCTCCAAGTCGAGCTCTCCGATGGAGGAAAAACGTTGTTGCCCAGCCTCCTGCATACAAAACAGTAGAGTCCAAAGACCCTTGTGGCTGGGTGTTGCTCAGCAGGCTCAGATGCCACTTCTGCTCCACAGTGACCTTCCTCGGAATACGGTGCAGACGCTCGCATCGCATCCTCATCCTTACAGAGTCTTGAAAGGCACACCAGCATTTACAGCAGTTCAGTCGGGAAGGCCTCTTTGAAACTGCTGACTGCGACTGTGCTGGTGGAAAGAAACACTGCACCTTACCTTGAGTCTGGCGCTCGTCTGAATTATGCCCTAGACAACGTCCTCTGCTGGATGTACTCCTAGCAAGCAATTGCCAGCATTCCGTTTCACTGGGCAAAGTCTCCGTTCCTCCCTGGGTATTCTCGCAGGGTTGAGAAGGTTGGCGACCGCAGGGCTTTTCATTAAGCACTCATCATGGAAAACACGGACCTTCCTTGCAACACGCGGGCAAGTTTCCTTCCCACTGGCCAAGAAGGCTTTGGGATGAGAACCTAGCAAGGAACTGCACGCACTCTGGTTCGTTCAAGAAAATTCACTCTGCCTCAGGTTGCCTCTCAGGGTAATCCAGGGGTGAATAGAAGACGGGCAACAGGACTGTTTCTCAGGCAGCTCTGAGGACGCAGCTCTCCGGTTGGTCACTGGGGCAAATTGTGCCCTTCCCGTCCCCCTCCACTTTCACGGTTGACACCTAGCTCGTGTACCTGAAGTTCACAAGCAGGCCACATAGACACATGCCACACACATGGGCCCTTCCATGACAACACTTTGGCTAGCAGGAGTCCTCCTGAGCTGAATGGCGTGAGCCGGTGAACGCCTTAGTGTCGCCTACCTCACCGTGGATCTTGCAAAGGCCTAACGGTCTTCAAAGGCTGAGAGCACATGTCTCCAGCTGGATCTGAAGTCGACGTGCTGCTTGCGAGGGGAAGACGTCAGCTAGGAATTCTGAGAACCCTTGCCATGGCGGTGTTGGTTCCAGTGCAGCTCAGGTTTACCAACTGGGGTCCCCTTGCCTTGCACAGCAGACCAGGGAGAAAACTCTTCCTGAGGATTCTTCCAAGCTGTGGCTATCTGGCTCTCCGACGGAAGACACACATTGCTGCCTGGCCTTCGGCACACCAACAGCAGCGCCCAAAGACCATCATGAGGCATGAGGTTGCTCAGAAGGCACAGACGACACTTTCGGTACACAGTGATTTTCCTCGGAAAAGGGTGCAGTCGCGAGCGTCCTCAGATATGTAAAAGGCACACCAGCATTACAGCACTTCAGTGGTGAAAGCCTCGGGTCTACTTGTGACCACCAAGTTTGCTGATGGAAACACTGCCCCTTATGTTGAGTATGCCACTCAGCCGACCTTCTCCTTAGCTGAAGTAGTCTGCTGCATGACCTCCTGGCAAGGAGTGGCAGGCACACTGTTTCTTTCGAGAACACGCACTCTTCCTCCCGAGGAATTCCTGCAGGGTGCCCAAGATGGGCGCCCGCCCGCCTCTGCCCCCGTGCTTTTCCTTCAGTTTCCTGGCCCCAAGCCTCCTGTTCCAAAGGGGCCAAACATGCTTTAGCCCTCAGGATCCGGTTTCTACGTGCAAACCCAGCCTGTGGAGCAGCCCCTTCTGCTCAGCTACAAGAGAGCCATGCGACACACCAGGCGCTCCTGTGAGGAGCCTTTTGTAAGCAGAGGTTCTCTGCAAGGTGACGTGCCTAGCCAAGACAGCGCTTCAGTCAGGCGTTGTCGACCCTGGAACTTTCAATCTCCCAGCAGTGCTTCGGGAAAAGTGTCCATCATTTTAGGCTGGTTGTAAAGTTACATTTCTGCTGGAGGTGAAGGGTCGTCAGCTTTGAGTTCGTAGAATCCATGTAACTCGCCGGGTATGATTCAGTGCAGCTAATAGCTAAGCCGGGAGTCTGACAGGCATTGCACGTGACACCGTTGCCCCACTCTGGTACCAAGACTGCTTTCCAGAGTTGGAGGTCTGGCTCTCCGCCAGAGCAAGCCGTGTGTTGCCCTGCCCTCTGCATGCGCAGAATGGAGGCCAAACACCCAAGTGGCTGCACGTTACTACTCTGAAGCCGCAGTTGACACTTTGGCTACAACGTGTTCTTCCTTGACCTGGGTCCAGGCGTGAGAGAGCCTGCAGTCCTGAGAGGCCTACCAGTGTTAAGGCAGTACCTTCACTAAGGCTTCTCAGAAAGATCTGCACTGCAACACTTTTCATGGCACACGCGGACCTTCCTTTGGCGGCATGGGGGCAGGTTTCCTAACCACTAGCCAAGAAGGCTTTGGGATGAGCTCCTAGTGAGGAACTGCACACACACCCTGGTTCTTTCGAGAAAACTCACTCTTCCTCCATTGCCTCCTAGGGAACTCCTACGGTGATTACGAAACAGGGAGCAGGACTTGGTTTCAGGCAGGTCTGAGCACGCAGCTCTCCGGACTGCCAACGGGACAGATTTTGCTTTTCTCGTCCAGCCCCCTTTTCACGGTTGCCACACAGCTCATGTAGCTGAAGTCCCCGGGCAGCCAAAAGAGACCCATGTCACATACTGTACCCATTCGCTGAAAGCACTTTGGAAAGCCAGGTTTCCTCCGGCAGGGAATTGCGCGAGCCAGTGTACGCCTTCGTTTCTCCTAGGTCATGGTACATCTTGCAACGGCCTAGCAGTCTTTGAAGGACGACGGCCTATTTCTCCCTCGAGAGGTGAAGTCCGGGTGCTGCTTCAGGGAGCAAGAGGTCAAGTATGGATTCCGAGAACTCGTGTAAGCACGGTGTTTTTCCAAAAGCAGCTCAGGGTTACAAAAGGAGGCCACCTCGCATTGCCGAGAAGCCCCGTTACAAACGTGTTCTTCAGGCATCCTCTAAGCTCTCCAAGTCGAGCTCTCCGATGGAGGAAAAACGTTGTTGCCCAGCCTCCTGCATACAAAACAGTAGAGTCCAAAGACCCTTGTGGCTGGGTGTTGCTCAGCAGGCTCAGATGCCACTTCTGCTCCACAGTGACCTTCCTCGGAATACGGTGCAGACGCTCGCATCGCATCCTCATCCTTACAGAGTCTTGAAAGGCACACCAGCATTTACAGCAGTTCAGTCGGGAAGGCCTCTTTGAAACTGCTGACTGCGACTGTGCTGGTGGAAAGAAACACTGCACCTTACCTTGAGTCTGGCGCTCGTCTGAATTATGCCCTAGACAACGTCCTCTGCTGGATGTACTCCTAGCAAGCAATTGCCAGCATTCCGTTTCACTGGGCAAAGTCTCCGTTCCTCCCTGGGTATTCTCGCAGGGTTGAGAAGGTTGGCGACCGCAGGGCTTTTCATTAAGCACTCATCATGGAAAACACGGACCTTCCTTGCAACACGCGGGCAAGTTTCCTTCCCACTGGCCAAGAAGGCTTTGGGATGAGAACCTAGCAAGGAACTGCACGCACTCTGGTTCGTTCAAGAAAATTCACTCTGCCTCAGGTTGCCTCTCAGGGTAATCCAGGGGTGAATAGAAGACGGGCAACAGGACTGTTTCTCAGGCAGCTCTGAGGACGCAGCTCTCCGGTTGGTCACTGGGGCAAATTGTGCCCTTCCCGTCCCCCTCCACTTTCACGGTTGACACCTAGCTCGTGTACCTGAAGTTCACAAGCAGGCCACATAGACACATGCCACACACATGGGCCCTTCCATGACAACACTTTGGCTAGCAGGAGTCCTCCTGAGCTGAATGGCGTGAGCCGGTGAACGCCTTAGTGTCGCCTACCTCACCGTGGATCTTGCAAAGGCCTAACGGTCTTCAAAGGCTGAGAGCACATGTCTCCAGCTGGATCTGAAGTCGACGTGCTGCTTGCGAGGGGAAGACGTCAGCTAGGAATTCTGAGAACCCTTGCCATGGCGGTGTTGGTTCCAGTGCAGCTCAGGTTTACCAACTGGGGTCCCCTTGCCTTGCACAGCAGACCAGGGAGAAAACTCTTCCTGAGGATTCTTCCAAGCTGTGGCTATCTGGCTCTCCGACGGAAGACACACATTGCTGCCTGGCCTTCGGCACACCAACAGCAGCGCCCAAAGACCATCATGAGGCATGAGGTTGCTCAGAAGGCACAGACGACACTTTCGGTACACAGTGATTTTCCTCGGAAAAGGGTGCAGTCGCGAGCGTCCTCAGATATGTAAAAGGCACACCAGCATTACAGCACTTCAGTGGTGAAAGCCTCGGGTCTACTTGTGACCACCAAGTTTGCTGATGGAAACACTGCCCCTTATGTTGAGTATGCCACTCAGCCGACCTTCTCCTTAGCTGAAGTAGTCTGCTGCATGACCTCCTGGCAAGGAGTGGCAGGCACACTGTTTCTTTCGAGAACACGCACTCTTCCTCCCGAGGAATTCCTGCAGGGTGCCCAAGATGGGCGCCCGCCCGCCTCTGCCCCCGTGCTTTTCCTTCAGTTTCCTGGCCCCAAGCCTCCTGTTCCAAAGGGGCCAAACATGCTTTAGCCCTCAGGATCCGGTTTCTACGTGCAAACCCAGCCTGTGGAGCAGCCCCTTCTGCTCAGCTACAAGAGAGCCATGCGACACACCAGGCGCTCCTGTGAGGAGCCTTTTGTAAGCAGAGGTTCTCTGCAAGGTGACGTGCCTAGCCAAGACAGCGCTTCAGTCAGGCGTTGTCGACCCTGGAACTTTCAATCTCCCAGCAGTGCTTCGGGAAAAGTGTCCATCATTTTAGGCTGGTTGTAAAGTTACATTTCTGCTGGAGGTGAAGGGTCGTCAGCTTTGAGTTCGTAGAATCCATGTAACTCGCCGGGTATGATTCAGTGCAGCTAATAGCTAAGCCGGGAGTCTGACAGGCATTGCACGTGACACCGTTGCCCCACTCTGGTACCAAGACTGCTTTCCAGAGTTGGAGGTCTGGCTCTCCGCCGGAGCAAGCCGTGTGTTGCCCTGCCCTCTGCATGCGCAGAATGGAGGCCAAACACCCAATTGGCTGCACGTTACTACTCTGAAGCCGCAGTTGACACTTTGGCTACAACGTGTTCTTCCTTGACCTGGGTCCAGGCGTGAGAGAGCCTGCAGTCCTGAGAGGCCTACCAGTGTTAAGGCAGTACCTTCACTAAGGCTTCTCAGAAAGATCTGCACTGCAACACTTTTCATGGCACACGCGGACCTTCCTTTGGCGGCATGGGGGCAGGTTTCCTAACCACTAGCCAAGAAGGCTTTGGGATGAGCTCCTAGTGAGGAACTGCACACACACCCTGGTTCTTTCGAGAAAACTCACTCTTCCTCCATTGCCTCCTAGGGAACTCCTACGGTGATTACGAAACAGGGAGCAGGACTTGGTTTCAGGCAGGTCTGAGCACGCAGCTCTCCGGACTGCCAACGGGACAGATTTTGCTTTTCTCGTCCAGCCCCCTTTTCACGGTTGCCACACAGCTCATGTAGCTGAAGTCCCCGGGCAGCCAAAAGAGACCCATGTCACATACTGTACCCATTCGCTGAAAGCACTTTGGAAAGCCAGGTTTCCTCCGGCAGGGAATTGCGCGAGCCAGTGTACGCCTTCGTTTCTCCTAGGTCATGGTACATCTTGCAACGGCCTAGCAGTCTTTGAAGGACGACGGCCTATTTCTCCCTCGAGAGGTGAAGTCCGGGTGCTGCTTCAGGGAGCAAGAGGTCAAGTATGGATTCCGAGAACTCGTGTAAGCACGGTGTTTTTCCAAAAGCAGCTCAGGGTTACAAAAGGAGGCCACCTCGCATTGCCCAGAAGCCCCGTTACAAACGTGTTCTTCAGGCATCCTCTAAGCCCTCCAAGTCGAGCTCTCCGATGGAGGAAAAACGTTGTTGCCCAGCCTCCTGCATACAAAACAGTAGAGTCCAAAGACCCTTGTGGCTGGGTGTTGCTCAGCAGGCTCAGATGCCACTTCTGCTCCACAGTGACCTTCCTCGGAATACGGTGCAGACGCTCGCATCGCATCCTCATCCTTACAGAGTCTTGAAAGGCACACCAGCATTTACAGCAGTTCAGTCGGGAAGGCCTCTTTGAAACTGCTGACTGCGACTGTGCTGGTGGAAAGAAACACTGCACCTTACCTTGAGTCTGGCGCTCGTCTGAATTATGCCCTAGACAACGTCCTCTGCTGGATGTACTCCTAGCAAGCAATTGCCAGCATTCCGTTTCACTGGGCAAAGTCTCCGTTCCTCCCTGGGTATTCTCGCAGGGTTGAGAAGGTTGGCGACCGCAGGGCTTTTCATTAAGCACTCATCATGGAAAACACGGACCTTCCTTGCAACACGCGGGCAAGTTTCCTTCCCACTGGCCAAGAAGGCTTTGGGATGAGAACCTAGCAAGGAACTGCACGCACTCTGGTTCGTTCAAGAAAATTCACTCTGCCTCAGGTTGCCTCTCAGGGTAATCCAGGGGTGAATAGAAGACGGGCAACAGGACTGTTTCTCAGGCAGCTCTGAGGACGCAGCTCTCCGGTTGGTCACTGGGGCAAATTGTGCCCTTCCCGTCCCCCTCCACTTTCACGGTTGACACCTAGCTCGTGTACCTGAAGTTCACAAGCAGGCCACATAGACACATGCCACACACATGGGCCCTTCCATGACAACACTTTGGCTAGCAGGAGTCCTCCTGAGCTGAATGGCGTGAGCCGGTGAACGCCTTAGTGTCGCCTACCTCACCGTGGATCTTGCAAAGGCCTAACGGTCTTCAAAGGCTGAGAGCACATGTCTCCAGCTGGATCTGAAGTCGACGTGCTGCTTGCGAGGGGAAGACGTCAGCTAGGAATTCTGAGAACCCTTGCCATGGCGGTGTTGGTTCCAGTGCAGCTCAGGTTTACCAACTGGGGTCCCCTTGCCTTGCACAGCAGACCAGGGAGAAAACTCTTCCTGAGGATTCTTCCAAGCTGTGGCTATCTGGCTCTCCGACGGAAGACACACATTGCTGCCTGGCCTTCGGCACACCAACAGCAGCGCCCAAAGACCATCATGAGGCATGAGGTTGCTCAGAAGGCACAGACGACACTTTCGGTACACAGTGATTTTCCTCGGAAAAGGGTGCAGTCGCGAGCGTCCTCAGATATGTAAAAGGCACACCAGCATTACAGCACTTCAGTGGTGAAAGCCTCGGGTCTACTTGTGACCACCAAGTTTGCTGATGGAAACACTGCCCCTTATGTTGAGTATGCCACTCAGCCGACCTTCTCCTTAGCTGAAGTAGTCTGCTGCATGACCTCCTGGCAAGGAGTGGCAGGCACACTGTTTCTTTCGAGAACACGCACTCTTCCTCCCGAGGAATTCCTGCAGGGTGCCCAAGATGGGCGCCCGCCCGCCTCTGCCCCCGTGCTTTTCCTTCAGTTTCCTGGCCCCAAGCCTCCTGTTCCAAAGGGGCCAAACATGCTTTAGCCCTCAGGATCCGGTTTCTACGTGCAAACCCAGCCTGTGGAGCAGCCCCTTCTGCTCAGCTACAAGAGAGCCATGCGACACACCAGGCGCTCCTGTGAGGAGCCTTTTGTAAGCAGAGGTTCTCTGCAAGGTGACGTGCCTAGCCAAGACAGCGCTTCAGTCAGGCGTTGTCGACCCTGGAACTTTCAATCTCCCAGCAGTGCTTCGGGAAAAGTGTCCATCATTTTAGGCTGGTTGTAAAGTTACATTTCTGCTGGAGGTGAAGGGTCGTCAGCTTTGAGTTCGTAGAATCCATGTAACTCGCCGGGTATGATTCAGTGCAGCTAATAGCTAAGCCGGGAGTCTGACAGGCATTGCACGTGACACCGTTGCCCCACTCTGGTACCAAGACTGCTTTCCAGAGTTGGAGGTCTGGCTCTCCGCCGGAGCAAGCCGTGTGTTGCCCTGCCCTCTGCATGCGCAGAATGGAGGCCAAACACCCAATTGGCTGCACGTTACTACTCTGAAGCCGCAGTTGACACTTTGGCTACAACGTGTTCTTCCTTGACCTGGGTCCAGGCGTGAGAGAGCCTGCAGTCCTGAGAGGCCTACCAGTGTTAAGGCAGTACCTTCACTAAGGCTTCTCAGAAAGATCTGCACTGCAACACTTTTCATGGCACACGCGGACCTTCCTTTGGCGGCATGGGGGCAGGTTTCCTAACCACTAGCCAAGAAGGCTTTGGGATGAGCTCCTAGTGAGGAACTGCACACACACCCTGGTTCTTTCGAGAAAACTCACTCTTCCTCCATTGCCTCCTAGGGAACTCCTACGGTGATTACGAAACAGGGAGCAGGACTTGGTTTCAGGCAGGTCTGAGCACGCAGCTCTCCGGACTGCCAACGGGACAGATTTTGCTTTTCTCGTCCAGCCCCCTTTTCACGGTTGCCACACAGCTCATGTAGCTGAAGTCCCCGGGCAGCCAAAAGAGACCCATGTCACATACTGTACCCATTCGCTGAAAGCACTTTGGAAAGCCAGGTTTCCTCCGGCAGGGAATTGCGCGAGCCAGTGTACGCCTTCGTTTCTCCTAGGTCATGGTACATCTTGCAACGGCCTAGCAGTCTTTGAAGGACGACGGCCTATTTCTCCCTCGAGAGGTGAAGTCCGGGTGCTGCTTCAGGGAGCAAGAGGTCAAGTATGGATTCCGAGAACTCGTGTAAGCACGGTGTTTTTCCAAAAGCAGCTCAGGGTTACAAAAGGAGGCCACCTCGCATTGCCCAGAAGCCCCGTTACAAACGTGTTCTTCAGGCATCCTCTAAGCCCTCCAAGTCGAGCTCTCCGATGGAGGAAAAACGTTGTTGCCCAGCCTCCTGCATACAAAACAGTAGAGTCCAAAGACCCTTGTGGCTGGGTGTTGCTCAGCAGGCTCAGATGCCACTTCTGCTCCACAGTGACCTTCCTCGGAATACGGTGCAGACGCTCGCATCGCATCCTCATCCTTACAGAGTCTTGAAAGGCACACCAGCATTTACAGCAGTTCAGTCGGGAAGGCCTCTTTGAAACTGCTGACTGCGACTGTGCTGGTGGAAAGAAACACTGCACCTTACCTTGAGTCTGGCGCTCGTCTGAATTATGCCCTAGACAACGTCCTCTGCTGGATGTACTCCTAGCAAGCAATTGCCAGCATTCCGTTTCACTGGGCAAAGTCTCCGTTCCTCCCTGGGTATTCTCGCAGGGTTGAGAAGGTTGGCGACCGCAGGGCTTTTCATTAAGCACTCATCATGGAAAACACGGACCTTCCTTGCAACACGCGGGCAAGTTTCCTTCCCACTGGCCAAGAAGGCTTTGGGATGAGAACCTAGCAAGGAACTGCACGCACTCTGGTTCGTTCAAGAAAATTCACTCTGCCTCAGGTTGCCTCTCAGGGTAATCCAGGGGTGAATAGAAGACGGGCAACAGGACTGTTTCTCAGGCAGCTCTGAGGACGCAGCTCTCCGGTTGGTCACTGGGGCAAATTGTGCCCTTCCCGTCCCCCTCCACTTTCACGGTTGACACCTAGCTCGTGTACCTGAAGTTCACAAGCAGGCCACATAGACACATGCCACACACATGGGCCCTTCCATGACAACACTTTGGCTAGCAGGAGTCCTCCTGAGCTGAATGGCGTGAGCCGGTGAACGCCTTAGTGTCGCCTACCTCACCGTGGATCTTGCAAAGGCCTAACGGTCTTCAAAGGCTGAGAGCACATGTCTCCAGCTGGATCTGAAGTCGACGTGCTGCTTGCGAGGGGAAGACGTCAGCTAGGAATTCTGAGAACCCTTGCCATGGCGGTGTTGGTTCCAGTGCAGCTCAGGTTTACCAACTGGGGTCCCCTTGCCTTGCACAGCAGACCAGGGAGAAAACTCTTCCTGAGGATTCTTCCAAGCTGTGGCTATCTGGCTCTCCGACGGAAGACACACATTGCTGCCTGGCCTTCGGCACACCAACAGCAGCGCCCAAAGACCATCATGAGGCATGAGGTTGCTCAGAAGGCACAGACGACACTTTCGGTACACAGTGATTTTCCTCGGAAAAGGGTGCAGTCGCGAGCGTCCTCAGATATGTAAAAGGCACACCAGCATTACAGCACTTCAGTGGTGAAAGCCTCGGGTCTACCTGTGACCACCAAGTTTGCTGATGGAAACACTGCCCCTTATGTTGAGTATGCCACTCAGCCGACCTTCTCCTTAGCTGAAGTAGTCTGCTGCATGACCTCCTGGCAAGGAGTGGCAGGCACACTGTTTCTTTCGAGAACACGCACTCTTCCTCCCGAGGAATTCCTGCAGGGTGCCCAAGATGGGCGCCCGCCCGCCTCTGCCCCCGTGCTTTTCCTTCAGTTTCCTGGCCCCAAGCCTCCTGTTCCAAAGGGGCCAAACATGCTTTAGCCCTCAGGATCCAGTTTCTACGTGCAAACCCAGCCTGTGGAGCAGCCCCTTCTGCTCAGCTACAAGAGAGCCATGCGACACACCAGGCGCTCCTGTGAGGAGCCTTTTGTAAGCAGAGGTTCTCTGCAAGGTGACGTGCCTAGCCAAGACAGCGCTTCAGTCAGGCGTTGTCGACCCTGGAACTTTCAATCTCCCAGCAGTGCTTCGGGAAAAGTGTCCATCATTTTAGGCTGGTTGTAAAGTTACATTTCTGCTGGAGGTGAAGGGTCGTCAGCTTTGAGTTCGTAGAATCCATGTAACTCGCCGGGTATGATTCAGTGCAGCTAATAGCTAAGCCGGGAGTCTGACAGGCATTGCACGTGACACCGTTGCCCCACTCTGGTACCAAGACTGCTTTCCAGAGTTGGAGGTCTGGCTCTCCGCCGGAGCAAGCCGTGTGTTGCCCTGCCCTCTGCATGCGCAGAATGGAGGCCAAACACCCAATTGGCTGCACGTTACTACTCTGAAGCCGCAGTTGACACTTTGGCTACAACGTGTTCTTCCTTGACCTGGGTCCAGGCGTGAGAGAGCCTGCAGTCCTGAGAGGCCTACCAGTGTTAAGGCAGTACCTTCACTAAGGCTTCTCAGAAAGATCTGCACTGCAACACTTTTCATGGCACACGCGGACCTTCCTTTGGCGGCATGGGGGCAGGTTTCCTAACCACTAGCCAAGAAGGCTTTGGGATGAGCTCCTAGTGAGGAACTGCACACACACCCTGGTTCTTTCGAGAAAACTCACTCTTCCTCCATTGCCTCCTAGGGAACTCCTACGGTGATTACGAAACAGGGAGCAGGACTTGGTTTCAGGCAGGTCTGAGCACGCAGCTCTCCGGACTGCCAACGGGACAGATTTTGCTTTTCTCGTCCAGCCCCCTTTTCACGGTTGCCACACAGCTCATGTAGCTGAAGTCCCCGGGCAGCCAAAAGAGACCCATGTCACATACTGTACCCATTCGCTGAAAGCACTTTGGAAAGCCAGGTTTCCTCCGGCAGGGAATTGCGCGAGCCAGTGTACGCCTTCGTTTCTCCTAGGTCATGGTACATCTTGCAACGGCCTAGCAGTCTTTGAAGGACGACGGCCTATTTCTCCCTCGAGAGGTGAAGTCCGGGTGCTGCTTCAGGGAGCAAGAGGTCAAGTATGGATTCCGAGAACTCGTGTAAGCACGGTGTTTTTCCAAAAGCAGCTCAGGGTTACAAAAGGAGGCCACCTCGCATTGCCCAGAAGCCCCGTTACAAACGTGTTCTTCAGGCATCCTCTAAGCTCTCCAAGTCGAGCTCTCCGATGGAGGAAAAACGTTGTTGCCCAGCCTCCTGCATACAAAACAGTAGAGTCCAAAGACCCTTGTGGCTGGGTGTTGCTCAGCAGGCTCAGATGCCACTTCTGCTCCACAGTGACCTTCCTCGGAATACGGTGCAGACGCTCGCATCGCATCCTCATCCTTACAGAGTCTTGAAAGGCACACCAGCATTTACAGCAGTTCAGTCGGGAAGGCCTCTTTGAAACTGCTGACTGCGACTGTGCTGGTGGAAAGAAACACTGCACCTTACCTTGAGTCTGGCGCTCGTCTGAATTATGCCCTAGACAACGTCCTCTGCTGGATGTACTCCTAGCAAGCAATTGCCAGCATTCCGTTTCACTGGGCAAAGTCTCCGTTCCTCCCTGGGTATTCTCGCAGGGTTGAGAAGGTTGGCGACCGCAGGGCTTTTCATTAAGCACTCATCATGGAAAACACGGACCTTCCTTGCAACACGCGGGCAAGTTTCCTTCCCACTGGCCAAGAAGGCTTTGGGATGAGAACCTAGCAAGGAACTGCACGCACTCTGGTTCGTTCAAGAAAATTCACTCTGCCTCAGGTTGCCTCTCAGGGTAATCCAGGGGTGAATAGAAGACGGGCAACAGGACTGTTTCTCAGGCAGCTCTGAGGACGCAGCTCTCCGGTTGGTCACTGGGGCAAATTGTGCCCTTCCCGTCCCCCTCCACTTTCACGGTTGACACCTAGCTCGTGTACCTGAAGTTCACAAGCAGGCCACATAGACACATGCCACACACATGGGCCCTTCCATGACAACACTTTGGCTAGCAGGAGTCCTCCTGAGCTGAATGGCGTGAGCCGGTGAACGCCTTAGTGTCGCCTACCTCACCGTGGATCTTGCAAAGGCCTAACGGTCTTCAAAGGCTGAGAGCACATGTCTCCAGCTGGATCTGAAGTCGACGTGCTGCTTGCGAGGGGAAGACGTCAGCTAGGAATTCTGAGAACCCTTGCCATGGCGGTGTTGGTTCCAGTGCAGCTCAGGTTTACCAACTGGGGTCCCCTTGCCTTGCACAGCAGACCAGGGAGAAAACTCTTCCTGAGGATTCTTCCAAGCTGTGGCTATCTGGCTCTCCGACGGAAGACACACATTGCTGCCTGGCCTTCGGCACACCAACAGCAGCGCCCAAAGACCATCATGAGGCATGAGGTTGCTCAGAAGGCACAGACGACACTTTCGGTACACAGTGATTTTCCTCGGAAAAGGGTGCAGTCGCGAGCGTCCTCAGATATGTAAAAGGCACACCAGCATTACAGCACTTCAGTGGTGAAAGCCTCGGGTCTACTTGTGACCACCAAGTTTGCTGATGGAAACACTGCCCCTTATGTTGAGTATGCCACTCAGCCGACCTTCTCCTTAGCTGAAGTAGTCTGCTGCATGACCTCCTGGCAAGGAGTGGCAGGCACACTGTTTCTTTCGAGAACACGCACTCTTCCTCCCGAGGAATTCCTGCAGGGTGCCCAAGATGGGCGCCCGCCCGCCTCTGCCCCCGTGCTTTTCCTTCAGTTTCCTGGCCCCAAGCCTCCTGTTCCAAAGGGGCCAAACATGCTTTAGCCCTCAGGATCCGGTTTCTACGTGCAAACCCAGCCTGTGGAGCAGCCCCTTCTGCTCAGCTACAAGAGAGCCATGCGACACACCAGGCGCTCCTGTGAGGAGCCTTTTGTAAGCAGAGGTTCTCTGCAAGGTGACGTGCCTAGCCAAGACAGCGCTTCAGTCAGGCGTTGTCGACCCTGGAACTTTCAATCTCCCAGCAGTGCTTCGGGAAAAGTGTCCATCATTTTAGGCTGGTTGTAAAGTTACATTTCTGCTGGAGGTGAAGGGTCGTCAGCTTTGAGTTCGTAGAATCCATGTAACTCGCCGGGTATGATTCAGTGCAGCTAATAGCTAAGCCGGGAGTCTGACAGGCATTGCACGTGACACCGTTGCCCCACTCTGGTACCAAGACTGCTTTCCAGAGTTGGAGGTCTGGCTCTCCGCCGGAGCAAGCCGTGTGTTGCCCTGCCCTCTGCATGCGCAGAATGGAGGCCAAACACCCAAGTGGCTGCACGTTACTACTCTGAAGCCGCAGTTGACACTTTGGCTACAACGTGTTCTTCCTTGACCTGGGTCCAGGCGTGAGAGAGCCTGCAGTCCTGAGAGGCCTACCAGTGTTAAGGCAGTACCTTCACTAAGGCTTCTCAGAAAGATCTGCACTGCAACACTTTTCATGGCACACGCGGACCTTCCTTTGGCGGCATGGGGGCAGGTTTCCTAACCACTAGCCAAGAAGGCTTTGGGATGAGCTCCTAGTGAGGAACTGCACACACACCCTGGTTCTTTCGAGAAAACTCACTCTTCCTCCATTGCCTCCTAGGGAACTCCTACGGTGATTACGAAACAGGGAGCAGGACTTGGTTTCAGGCAGGTCTGAGCACGCAGCTCTCCGGACTGCCAACGGGACAGATTTTGCTTTTCTCGTCCAGCCCCCTTTTCACGGTTGCCACACAGCTCATGTAGCTGAAGTCCCCGGGCAGCCAAAAGAGACCCATGTCACATACTGTACCCATTCGCTGAAAGCACTTTGGAAAGCCAGGTTTCCTCCGGCAGGGAATTGCGCGAGCCAGTGTACGCCTTCGTTTCTCCTAGGTCATGGTACATCTTGCAACGGCCTAGCAGTCTTTGAAGGACGACGGCCTATTTCTCCCTCGAGAGGTGAAGTCCGGGTGCTGCTTCAGGGAGCAAGAGGTCAAGTATGGATTCCGAGAACTCGTGTAAGCACGGTGTTTTTCCAAAAGCAGCTCAGGGTTACAAAAGGAGGCCACCTCGCATTGCCCAGAAGCCCCGTTACAAACGTGTTCTTCAGGCATCCTCTAAGCTCTCCAAGTCGAGCTCTCCGATGGAGGAAAAACGTTGTTGCCCAGCCTCCTGCATACAAAACAGTAGAGTCCAAAGACCCTTGTGGCTGGGTGTTGCTCAGCAGGCTCAGATGCCACTTCTGCTCCACAGTGACCTTCCTCGGAATACGGTGCAGACGCTCGCATCGCATCCTCATCCTTACAGAGTCTTGAAAGGCACACCAGCATTTACAGCAGTTCAGTCGGGAAGGCCTCTTTGAAACTGCTGACTGCGACTGTGCTGGTGGAAAGAAACACTGCACCTTACCTTGAGTCTGGCGCTCGTCTGAATTATGCCCTAGACAACGTCCTCTGCTGGATGTACTCCTAGCAAGCAATTGCCAGCATTCCGTTTCACTGGGCAAAGTCTCCGTTCCTCCCTGGGTATTCTCGCAGGGTTGAGAAGGTTGGCGACCGCAGGGCTTTTCATTAAGCACTCATCATGGAAAACACGGACCTTCCTTGCAACACGCGGGCAAGTTTCCTTCCCACTGGCCAAGAAGGCTTTGGGATGAGAACCTAGCAAGGAACTGCACGCACTCTGGTTCGTTCAAGAAAATTCACTCTGCCTCAGGTTGCCTCTCAGGGTAATCCAGGGGTGAATAGAAGACGGGCAACAGGACTGTTTCTCAGGCAGCTCTGAGGACGCAGCTCTCCGGTTGGTCACTGGGGCAAATTGTGCCCTTCCCGTCCCCCTCCACTTTCACGGTTGACACCTAGCTCGTGTACCTGAAGTTCACAAGCAGGCCACATAGACACATGCCACACACATGGGCCCTTCCATGACAACACTTTGGCTAGCAGGAGTCCTCCTGAGCTGAATGGCGTGAGCCGGTGAACGCCTTAGTGTCGCCTACCTCACCGTGGATCTTGCAAAGGCCTAACGGTCTTCAAAGGCTGAGAGCACATGTCTCCAGCTGGATCTGAAGTCGACGTGCTGCTTGCGAGGGGAAGACGTCAGCTAGGAATTCTGAGAACCCTTGCCATGGCGGTGTTGGTTCCAGTGCAGCTCAGGTTTACCAACTGGGGTCCCCTTGCCTTGCACAGCAGACCAGGGAGAAAACTCTTCCTGAGGATTCTTCCAAGCTGTGGCTATCTGGCTCTCCGACGGAAGACACACATTGCTGCCTGGCCTTCGGCACACCAACAGCAGCGCCCAAAGACCATCATGAGGCATGAGGTTGCTCAGAAGGCACAGACGACACTTTCGGTACACAGTGATTTTCCTCGGAAAAGGGTGCAGTCGCGAGCGTCCTCAGATATGTAAAAGGCACACCAGCATTACAGCACTTCAGTGGTGAAAGCCTCGGGTCTACTTGTGACCACCAAGTTTGCTGATGGAAACACTGCCCCTTATGTTGAGTATGCCACTCAGCCGACCTTCTCCTTAGCTGAAGTAGTCTGCTGCATGACCTCCTGGCAAGGAGTGGCAGGCACACTGTTTCTTTCGAGAACACGCACTCTTCCTCCCGAGGAATTCCTGCAGGGTGCCCAAGATGGGCGCCCGCCCGCCTCTGCCCCCGTGCTTTTCCTTCAGTTTCCTGGCCCCAAGCCTCCTGTTCCAAAGGGGCCAAACATGCTTTAGCCCTCAGGATCCGGTTTCTACGTGCAAACCCAGCCTGTGGAGCAGCCCCTTCTGCTCAGCTACAAGAGAGCCATGCGACACACCAGGCGCTCCTGTGAGGAGCCTTTTGTAAGCAGAGGTTCTCTGCAAGGTGACGTGCCTAGCCAAGACAGCGCTTCAGTCAGGCGTTGTCGACCCTGGAACTTTCAATCTCCCAGCAGTGCTTCGGGAAAAGTGTCCATCATTTTAGGCTGGTTGTAAAGTTACATTTCTGCTGGAGGTGAAGGGTCGTCAGCTTTGAGTTCGTAGAATCCATGTAACTCGCCGGGTATGATTCAGTGCAGCTAATAGCTAAGCCGGGAGTCTGACAGGCATTGCACGTGACACCGTTGCCCCACTCTGGTACCAAGACTGCTTTCCAGAGTTGGAGGTCTGGCTCTCCACCGGAGCAAGCCGTGTGTTGCCCTGCCCTCTGCATGCGCAGAATGGAGGCCAAACACCCAATTGGCTGCACGTTACTACTCTGAAGCCGCAGTTGACACTTTGGCTACAACGTGTTCTTCCTTGACCTGGGTCCAGGCGTGAGAGAGCCTGCAGTCCTGAGAGGCCTACCAGTGTTAAGGCAGTACCTTCACTAAGGCTTCTCAGAAAGATCTGCACTGCAACACTTTTCATGGCACACGCGGACCTTCCTTTGGCGGCATGGGGGCAGGTTTCCTAACCACTAGCCAAGAAGGCTTTGGGATGAGCTCCTAGTGAGGAACTGCACACACACCCTGGTTCTTTCGAGAAAACTCACTCTTCCTCCATTGCCTCCTAGGGAACTCCTACGGTGATTACGAAACAGGGAGCAGGACTTGGTTTCAGGCAGGTCTGAGCACGCAGCTCTCCGGACTGCCAACGGGACAGATTTTGCTTTTCTCGTCCAGCCCCCTTTTCACGGTTGCCACACAGCTCATGTAGCTGAAGTCCCCGGGCAGCCAAAAGAGACCCATGTCACATACTGTACCCATTCGCTGAAAGCACTTTGGAAAGCCAGGTTTCCTCCGGCAGGGAATTGCGCGAGCCAGTGTACGCCTTCGTTTCTCCTAGGTCATGGTACATCTTGCAACGGCCTAGCAGTCTTTGAAGGACGACGGCCTATTTCTCCCTCGAGAGGTGAAGTCCGGGTGCTGCTTCAGGGAGCAAGAGGTCAAGTATGGATTCCGAGAACTCGTGTAAGCACGGTGTTTTTCCAAAAGCAGCTCAGGGTTACAAAAGGAGGCCACCTCGCATTGCCCAGAAGCCCCGTTACAAACGTGTTCTTCAGGCATCCTCTAAGCTCTCCAAGTCGAGCTCTCCGATGGAGGAAAAACGTTGTTGCCCAGCCTCCTGCATACAAAACAGTAGAGTCCAAAGACCCTTGTGGCTGGGTGTTGCTCAGCAGGCTCAGATGCCACTTCTGCTCCACAGTGACCTTCCTCGGAATACGGTGCAGACGCTCGCATCGCATCCTCATCCTTACAGAGTCTTGAAAGGCACACCAGCATTTACAGCAGTTCAGTCGGGAAGGCCTCTTTGAAACTGCTGACTGCGACTGTGCTGGTGGAAAGAAACACTGCACCTTACCTTGAGTCTGGCGCTCGTCTGAATTATGCCCTAGACAACGTCCTCTGCTGGATGTACTCCTAGCAAGCAATTGCCAGCATTCCGTTTCACTGGGCAAAGTCTCCGTTCCTCCCTGGGTATTCTCGCAGGGTTGAGAAGGTTGGCGACCGCAGGGCTTTTCATTAAGCACTCATCATGGAAAACACGGACCTTCCTTGCAACACGCGGGCAAGTTTCCTTCCCACTGGCCAAGAAGGCTTTGGGATGAGAACCTAGCAAGGAACTGCACGCACTCTGGTTCGTTCAAGAAAATTCACTCTGCCTCAGGTTGCCTCTCAGGGTAATCCAGGGGTGAATAGAAGACGGGCAACAGGACTGTTTCTCAGGCAGCTCTGAGGACGCAGCTCTCCGGTTGGTCACTGGGGCAAATTGTGCCCTTCCCGTCCCCCTCCACTTTCACGGTTGACACCTAGCTCGTGTACCTGAAGTTCACAAGCAGGCCACATAGACACATGCCACACACATGGGCCCTTCCATGACAACACTTTGGCTAGCAGGAGTCCTCCTGAGCTGAATGGCGTGAGCCGGTGAACGCCTTAGTGTCGCCTACCTCACCGTGGATCTTGCAAAGGCCTAACGGTCTTCAAAGGCTGAGAGCACATGTCTCCAGCTGGATCTGAAGTCGACGTGCTGCTTGCGAGGGGAAGACGTCAGCTAGGAATTCTGAGAACCCTTGCCATGGCGGTGTTGGTTCCAGTGCAGCTCAGGTTTACCAACTGGGGTCCCCTTGCCTTGCACAGCAGACCAGGGAGAAAACTCTTCCTGAGGATTCTTCCAAGCTGTGGCTATCTGGCTCTCCGACGGAAGACACACATTGCTGCCTGGCCTTCGGCACACCAACAGCAGCGCCCAAAGACCATCATGAGGCATGAGGTTGCTCAGAAGGCACAGACGACACTTTCGGTACACAGTGATTTTCCTCGGAAAAGGGTGCAGTCGCGAGCGTCCTCAGATATGTAAAAGGCACACCAGCATTACAGCACTTCAGTGGTGAAAGCCTCGGGTCTACTTGTGACCACCAAGTTTGCTGATGGAAACACTGCCCCTTATGTTGAGTATGCCACTCAGCCGACCTTCTCCTTAGCTGAAGTAGTCTGCTGCATGACCTCCTGGCAAGGAGTGGCAGGCACACTGTTTCTTTCGAGAACACGCACTCTTCCTCCCGAGGAATTCCTGCAGGGTGCCCAAGATGGGCGCCCGCCCGCCTCTGCCCCCGTGCTTTTCCTTCAGTTTCCTGGCCCCAAGCCTCCTGTTCCAAAGGGGCCAAACATGCTTTAGCCCTCAGGATCCGGTTTCTACGTGCAAACCCAGCCTGTGGAGCAGCCCCTTCTGCTCAGCTACAAGAGAGCCATGCGACACACCAGGCGCTCCTGTGAGGAGCCTTTTGTAAGCAGAGGTTCTCTGCAAGGTGACGTGCCTAGCCAAGACAGCGCTTCAGTCAGGCGTTGTCGACCCTGGAACTTTCAATCTCCCAGCAGTGCTTCGGGAAAAGTGTCCATCATTTTAGGCTGGTTGTAAAGTTACATTTCTGCTGGAGGTGAAGGGTCGTCAGCTTTGAGTTCGTAGAATCCATGTAACTCGCCGGGTATGATTCAGTGCAGCTAATAGCTAAGCCGGGAGTCTGACAGGCATTGCACGTGACACCGTTGCCCCACTCTGGTACCAAGACTGCTTTCCAGAGTTGGAGGTCTGGCTCTCCGCCGGAGCAAGCCGTGTGTTGCCCTGCCCTCTGCATGCGCAGAATGGAGGCCAAACACCCAAGTGGCTGCACGTTACTACTCTGAAGCCGCAGTTGACACTTTGGCTACAACGTGTTCTTCCTTGACCTGGGTCCAGGCGTGAGAGAGCCTGCAGTCCTGAGAGGCCTACCAGTGTTAAGGCAGTACCTTCACTAAGGCTTCTCAGAAAGATCTGCACTGCAACACTTTTCATGGCACACGCGGACCTTCCTTTGGCGGCATGGGGGCAGGTTTCCTAACCACTAGCCAAGAAGGCTTTGGGATGAGCTCCTAGTGAGGAACTGCACACACACCCTGGTTCTTTCGAGAAAACTCACTCTTCCTCCATTGCCTCCTAGGGAACTCCTACGGTGATTACGAAACAGGGAGCAGGACTTGGTTTCAGGCAGGTCTGAGCACGCAGCTCTCCGGACTGCCAACGGGACAGATTTTGCTTTTCTCGTCCAGCCCCCTTTTCACGGTTGCCACACAGCTCATGTAGCTGAAGTCCCCGGGCAGCCAAAAGAGACCCATGTCACATACTGTACCCATTCGCTGAAAGCACTTTGGAAAGCCAGGTTTCCTCCGGCAGGGAATTGCGCGAGCCAGTGTACGCCTTCGTTTCTCCTAGGTCATGGTACATCTTGCAACGGCCTAGCAGTCTTTGAAGGACGACGGCCTATTTCTCCCTCGAGAGGTGAAGTCCGGGTGCTGCTTCAGGGAGCAAGAGGTCAAGTATGGATTCCGAGAACTCGTGTAAGCACGGTGTTTTTCCAAAAGCAGCTCAGGGTTACAAAAGGAGGCCACCTCGCATTGCCCAGAAGCCCCGTTACAAACGTGTTCTTCAGGCATCCTCTAAGCTCTCCAAGTCGAGCTCTCCGATGGAGGAAAAACGTTGTTGCCCAGCCTCCTGCATACAAAACAGTAGAGTCCAAAGACCCTTGTGGCTGGGTGTTGCTCAGCAGGCTCAGATGCCACTTCTGCTCCACAGTGACCTTCCTCGGAATACGGTGCAGACGCTCGCATCGCATCCTCATCCTTACAGAGTCTTGAAAGGCACACCAGCATTTACAGCAGTTCAGTCGGGAAGGCCTCTTTGAAACTGCTGACTGCGACTGTGCTGGTGGAAAGAAACACTGCACCTTACCTTGAGTCTGGCGCTCGTCTGAATTATGCCCTAGACAACGTCCTCTGCTGGATGTACTCCTAGCAAGCAATTGCCAGCATTCCGTTTCACTGGGCAAAGTCTCCGTTCCTCCCTGGGTATTCTCGCAGGGTTGAGAAGGTTGGCGACCGCAGGGCTTTTCATTAAGCACTCATCATGGAAAACACGGACCTTCCTTGCAACACGCGGGCAAGTTTCCTTCCCACTGGCCAAGAAGGCTTTGGGATGAGAACCTAGCAAGGAACTGCACGCACTCTGGTTCGTTCAAGAAAATTCACTCTGCCTCAGGTTGCCTCTCAGGGTAATCCAGGGGTGAATAGAAGACGGGCAACAGGACTGTTTCTCAGGCAGCTCTGAGGACGCAGCTCTCCGGTTGGTCACTGGGGCAAATTGTGCCCTTCCCGTCCCCCTCCACTTTCACGGTTGACACCTAGCTCGTGTACCTGAAGTTCACAAGCAGGCCACATAGACACATGCCACACACATGGGCCCTTCCATGACAACACTTTGGCTAGCAGGAGTCCTCCTGAGCTGAATGGCGTGAGCCGGTGAACGCCTTAGTGTCGCCTACCTCACCGTGGATCTTGCAAAGGCCTAACGGTCTTCAAAGGCTGAGAGCACATGTCTCCAGCTGGATCTGAAGTCGACGTGCTGCTTGCGAGGGGAAGACGTCAGCTAGGAATTCTGAGAACCCTTGCCATGGCGGTGTTGGTTCCAGTGCAGCTCAGGTTTACCAACTGGGGTCCCCTTGCCTTGCACAGCAGACCAGGGAGAAAACTCTTCCTGAGGATTCTTCCAAGCTGTGGCTATCTGGCTCTCCGACGGAAGACACACATTGCTGCCTGGCCTTCGGCACACCAACAGCAGCGCCCAAAGACCATCATGAGGCATGAGGTTGCTCAGAAGGCACAGACGACACTTTCGGTACACAGTGATTTTCCTCGGAAAAGGGTGCAGTCGCGAGCGTCCTCAGATATGTAAAAGGCACACCAGCATTACAGCACTTCAGTGGTGAAAGCCTCGGGTCTACTTGTGACCACCAAGTTTGCTGATGGAAACACTGCCCCTTATGTTGAGTATGCCACTCAGCCGACCTTCTCCTTAGCTGAAGTAGTCTGCTGCATGACCTCCTGGCAAGGAGTGGCAGGCACACTGTTTCTTTCGAGAACACGCACTCTTCCTCCCGAGGAATTCCTGCAGGGTGCCCAAGATGGGCGCCCGCCCGCCTCTGCCCCCGTGCTTTTCCTTCAGTTTCCTGGCCCCAAGCCTCCTGTTCCAAAGGGGCCAAACATGCTTTAGCCCTCAGGATCCGGTTTCTACGTGCAAACCCAGCCTGTGGAGCAGCCCCTTCTGCTCAGCTACAAGAGAGCCATGCGACACACCAGGCGCTCCTGTGAGGAGCCTTTTGTAAGCAGAGGTTCTCTGCAAGGTGACGTGCCTAGCCAAGACAGCGCTTCAGTCAGGCGTTGTCGACCCTGGAACTTTCAATCTCCCAGCAGTGCTTCGGGAAAAGTGTCCATCATTTTAGGCTGGTTGTAAAGTTACATTTCTGCTGGAGGTGAAGGGTCGTCAGCTTTGAGTTCGTAGAATCCATGTAACTCGCCGGGTATGATTCAGTGCAGCTAATAGCTAAGCCGGGAGTCTGACAGGCATTGCACGTGACACCGTTGCCCCACTCTGGTACCAAGACTGCTTTCCAGAGTTGGAGGTCTGGCTCTCCGCCGGAGCAAGCCGTGTGTTGCCCTGCCCTCTGCATGCGCAGAATGGAGGCCAAACACCCAAGTGGCTGCACGTTACTACTCTGAAGCCGCAGTTGACACTTTGGCTACAACGTGTTCTTCCTTGACCTGGGTCCAGGCGTGAGAGAGCCTGCAGTCCTGAGAGGCCTACCAGTGTTAAGGCAGTACCTTCACTAAGGCTTCTCAGAAAGATCTGCACTGCAACACTTTTCATGGCACACGCGGACCTTCCTTTGGCGGCATGGGGGCAGGTTTCCTAACCACTAGCCAAGAAGGCTTTGGGATGAGCTCCTAGTGAGGAACTGCACACACACCCTGGTTCTTTCGAGAAAACTCACTCTTCCTCCATTGCCTCCTAGGGAACTCCTACGGTGATTACGAAACAGGGAGCAGGACTTGGTTTCAGGCAGGTCTGAGCACGCAGCTCTCCGGACTGCCAACGGGACAGATTTTGCTTTTCTCGTCCAGCCCCCTTTTCACGGTTGCCACACAGCTCATGTAGCTGAAGTCCCCGGGCAGCCAAAAGAGACCCATGTCACATACTGTACCCATTCGCTGAAAGCACTTTGGAAAGCCAGGTTTCCTCCGGCAGGGAATTGCGCGAGCCAGTGTACGCCTTCGTTTCTCCTAGGTCATGGTACATCTTGCAACGGCCTAGCAGTCTTTGAAGGACGACGGCCTATTTCTCCCTCGAGAGGTGAAGTCCGGGTGCTGCTTCAGGGAGCAAGAGGTCAAGTATGGATTCCGAGAACTCGTGTAAGCACGGTGTTTTTCCAAAAGCAGCTCAGGGTTACAAAAGGAGGCCACCTCGCATTGCCCAGAAGCCCCGTTACAAACGTGTTCTTCAGGCATCCTCTAAGCTCTCCAAGTCGAGCTCTCCGATGGAGGAAAAACGTTGTTGCCCAGCCTCCTGCATACAAAACAGTAGAGTCCAAAGACCCTTGTGGCTGGGTGTTGCTCAGCAGGCTCAGATGCCACGTCTGCTCCACAGTGACCTTCCTCGGAATACGGTGCAGACGCTCGCATCGCATCCTCATCCTTACAGAGTCTTGAAAGGCACACCAGCATTTACAGCAGTTCAGTCGGGAAGGCCTCTTTGAAACTGCTGACTGCGACTGTGCTGGTGGAAAGAAACACTGCACCTTACCTTGAGTCTGGCGCTCGTCTGAATTATGCCCTAGACAACGTCCTCTGCTGGATGTACTCCTAGCAAGCAATTGCCAGCATTCCGTTTCACTGGGCAAAGTCTCCGTTCCTCCCTGGGTATTCTCGCAGGGTTGAGAAGGTTGGCGACCGCAGGGCTTTTCATTAAGCACTCATCATGGAAAACACGGACCTTCCTTGCAACACGCGGGCAAGTTTCCTTCCCACTGGCCAAGAAGGCTTTGGGATGAGAACCTAGCAAGGAACTGCACGCACTCTGGTTCGTTCAAGAAAATTCACTCTGCCTCAGGTTGCCTCTCAGGGTAATCCAGGGGTGAATAGAAGACGGGCAACAGGACTGTTTCTCAGGCAGCTCTGAGGACGCAGCTCTCCGGTTGGTCACTGGGGCAAATTGTGCCCTTCCCGTCCCCCTCCACTTTCACGGTTGACACCTAGCTCGTGTACCTGAAGTTCACAAGCAGGCCACATAGACACATGCCACACACATGGGCCCTTCCATGACAACACTTTGGCTAGCAGGAGTCCTCCTGAGCTGAATGGCGTGAGCCGGTGAACGCCTTAGTGTCGCCTACCTCACCGTGGATCTTGCAAAGGCCTAACCGTCTTCAAAGGCTGAGAGCACATGTCTCCAGCTGGATCTGAAGTCGACGTGCTGCTTGCGAGGGGAAGACGTCAGCTAGGAATTCTGAGAACCCTTGCCATGGCGGTGTTGGTTCCAGTGCAGCTCAGGTTTACCAACTGGGGTCCCCTTGCCTTGCACAGCAGACCAGGGAGAAAACTCTTCCTGAGGATTCTTCCAAGCTGTGGCTATCTGGCTCTCCGACGGAAGACACACATTGCTGCCTGGCCTTCGGCACACCAACAGCAGCGCCCAAAGACCATCATGAGGCATGAGGTTGCTCAGAAGGCACAGACGACACTTTCGGTACACAGTGATTTTCCTCGGAAAAGGGTGCAGTCGCGAGCGTCCTCAGATATGTAAAAGGCACACCAGCATTACAGCACTTCAGTGGTGAAAGCCTCGGGTCTACTTGTGACCACCAAGTTTGCTGATGGAAACACTGCCCCTTATGTTGAGTATGCCACTCAGCCGACCTTCTCCTTAGCTGAAGTAGTCTGCTGCATGACCTCCTGGCAAGGAGTGGCAGGCACACTGTTTCTTTCGAGAACACGCACTCTTCCTCCCGAGGAATTCCTGCAGGGTGCCCAAGATGGGCGCCCGCCCGCCTCTGCCCCCGTGCTTTTCCTTCAGTTTCCTGGCCCCAAGCCTCCTGTTCCAAAGGGGCCAAACATGCTTTAGCCCTCAGGATCCGGTTTCTACGTGCAAACCCAGCCTGTGGAGCAGCCCCTTCTGCTCAGCTACAAGAGAGCCATGCGACACACCAGGCGCTCCTGTGAGGAGCCTTTTGTAAGCAGAGGTTCTCTGCAAGGTGACGTGCCTAGCCAAGACAGCGCTTCAGTCAGGCGTTGTCGACCCTGGAACTTTCAATCTCCCAGCAGTGCTTCGGGAAAAGTGTCCATCATTTTAGGCTGGTTGTAAAGTTACATTTCTGCTGGAGGTGAAGGGTCGTCAGCTTTGAGTTCGTAGAATCCATGTAACTCGCCGGGTATGATTCAGTGCAGCTAATAGCTAAGCCGGGAGTCTGACAGGCATTGCACGTGACACCGTTGCCCCACTCTGGTACCAAGACTGCTTTCCAGAGTTGGAGGTCTGGCTCTCCGCCGGAGCAAGCCGTGTGTTGCCCTGCCCTCTGCATGCGCAGAATGGAGGCCAAACACCCAAGTGGCTGCACGTTACTACTCTGAAGCCGCAGTTGACACTTTGGCTACAACGTGTTCTTCCTTGACCTGGGTCCAGGCGTGAGAGAGCCTGCAGTCCTGAGAGGCCTACCAGTGTTAAGGCAGTACCTTCACTAAGGCTTCTCAGAAAGATCTGCACTGCAACACTTTTCATGGCACACGCGGACCTTCCTTTGGCGGCATGGGGGCAGGTTTCCTAACCACTAGCCAAGAAGGCTTTGGGATGAGCTCCTAGTGAGGAACTGCACACACACCCTGGTTCTTTCGAGAAAACTCACTCTTCCTCCATTGCCTCCTAGGGAACTCCTACGGTGATTACGAAACAGGGAGCAGGACTTGGTTTCAGGCAGGTCTGAGCACGCAGCTCTCCGGACTGCCAACGGGACAGATTTTGCTTTTCTCGTCCAGCCCCCTTTTCACGGTTGCCACACAGCTCATGTAGCTGAAGTCCCCGGGCAGCCAAAAGAGACCCATGTCACATACTGTACCCATTCGCTGAAAGCACTTTGGAAAGCCAGGTTTCCTCCGGCAGGGAATTGCGCGAGCCAGTGTACGCCTTCGTTTCTCCTAGGTCATGGTACATCTTGCAACGGCCTAGCAGTCTTTGAAGGACGACGGCCTATTTCTCCCTCGAGAGGTGAAGTCCGGGTGCTGCTTCAGGGAGCAAGAGGTCAAGTATGGATTCCGAGAACTCGTGTAAGCACGGTGTTTTTCCAAAAGCAGCTCAGGGTTACAAAAGGAGGCCACCTCGCATTGCCCAGAAGCCCCGTTACAAACGTGTTCTTCAGGCATCCTCTAAGCTCTCCAAGTCGAGCTCTCCGATGGAGGAAAAACGTTGTTGCCCAGCCTCCTGCATACAAAACAGTAGAGTCCAAAGACCCTTGTGGCTGGGTGTTGCTCAGCAGGCTCAGATGCCACGTCTGCTCCACAGTGACCTTCCTCGGAATACGGTGCAGACGCTCGCATCGCATCCTCATCCTTACAGAGTCTTGAAAGGCACACCAGCATTTACAGCAGTTCAGTCGGGAAGGCCTCTTTGAAACTGCTGACTGCGACTGTGCTGGTGGAAAGAAACACTGCACCTTACCTTGAGTCTGGCGCTCGTCTGAATTATGCCCTAGACAACGTCCTCTGCTGGATGTACTCCTAGCAAGCAATTGCCAGCATTCCGTTTCACTGGGCAAAGTCTCCGTTCCTCCCTGGGTATTCTCGCAGGGTTGAGAAGGTTGGCGACCGCAGGGCTTTTCATTAAGCACTCATCATGGAAAACACGGACCTTCCTTGCAACACGCGGGCAAGTTTCCTTCCCACTGGCCAAGAAGGCTTTGGGATGAGAACCTAGCAAGGAACTGCACGCACTCTGGTTCGTTCAAGAAAATTCACTCTGCCTCAGGTTGCCTCTCAGGGTAATCCAGGGGTGAATAGAAGACGGGCAACAGGACTGTTTCTCAGGCAGCTCTGAGGACGCAGCTCTCCGGTTGGTCACTGGGGCAAATTGTGCCCTTCCCGTCCCCCTCCACTTTCACGGTTGACACCTAGCTCGTGTACCTGAAGTTCACAAGCAGGCCACATAGACACATGCCACACACATGGGCCCTTCCATGACAACACTTTGGCTAGCAGGAGTCCTCCTGAGCTGAATGGCGTGAGCCGGTGAACGCCTTAGTGTCGCCTACCTCACCGTGGATCTTGCAAAGGCCTAACCGTCTTCAAAGGCTGAGAGCACATGTCTCCAGCTGGATCTGAAGTCGACGTGCTGCTTGCGAGGGGAAGACGTCAGCTAGGAATTCTGAGAACCCTTGCCATGGCGGTGTTGGTTCCAGTGCAGCTCAGGTTTACCAACTGGGGTCCCCTTGCCTTGCACAGCAGACCAGGGAGAAAACTCTTCCTGAGGATTCTTCCAAGCTGTGGCTATCTGGCTCTCCGACGGAAGACACACATTGCTGCCTGGCCTTCGGCACACCAACAGCAGCGCCCAAAGACCATCATGAGGCATGAGGTTGCTCAGAAGGCACAGACGACACTTTCGGTACACAGTGATTTTCCTCGGAAAAGGGTGCAGTCGCGAGCGTCCTCAGATATGTAAAAGGCACACCAGCATTACAGCACTTCAGTGGTGAAAGCCTCGGGTCTACTTGTGACCACCAAGTTTGCTGATGGAAACACTGCCCCTTATGTTGAGTATGCCACTCAGCCGACCTTCTCCTTAGCTGAAGTAGTCTGCTGCATGACCTCCTGGCAAGGAGTGGCAGGCACACTGTTTCTTTCGAGAACACGCACTCTTCCTCCCGAGGAATTCCTGCAGGGTGCCCAAGATGGGCGCCCGCCCGCCTCTGCCCCCGTGCTTTTCCTTCAGTTTCCTGGCCCCAAGCCTCCTGTTCCAAAGGGGCCAAACATGCTTTAGCCCTCAGGATCCGGTTTCTACGTGCAAACCCAGCCTGTGGAGCAGCCCCTTCTGCTCAGCTACAAGAGAGCCATGCGACACACCAGGCGCTCCTGTGAGGAGCCTTTTGTAAGCAGAGGTTCTCTGCAAGGTGACGTGCCTAGCCAAGACAGCGCTTCAGTCAGGCGTTGTCGACCCTGGAACTTTCAATCTCCCAGCAGTGCTTCGGGAAAAGTGTCCATCATTTTAGGCTGGTTGTAAAGTTACATTTCTGCTGGAGGTGAAGGGTCGTCAGCTTTGAGTTCGTAGAATCCATGTAACTCGCCGGGTATGATTCAGTGCAGCTAATAGCTAAGCCGGGAGTCTGACAGGCATTGCACGTGACACCGTTGCCCCACTCTGGTACCAAGACTGCTTTCCAGAGTTGGAGGTCTGGCTCTCCGCCGGAGCAAGCCGTGTGTTGCCCTGCCCTCTGCATGCGCAGAATGGAGGCCAAACACCCAAGTGGCTGCACGTTACTACTCTGAAGCCGCAGTTGACACTTTGGCTACAACGTGTTCTTCCTTGACCTGGGTCCAGGCGTGAGAGAGCCTGCAGTCCTGAGAGGCCTACCAGTGTTAAGGCAGTACCTTCACTAAGGCTTCTCAGAAAGATCTGCACTGCAACACTTTTCATGGCACACGCGGACCTTCCTTTGGCGGCATGGGGGCAGGTTTCCTAACCACTAGCCAAGAAGGCTTTGGGATGAGCTCCTAGTGAGGAACTGCACACACACCCTGGTTCTTTCGAGAAAACTCACTCTTCCTCCATTGCCTCCTAGGGAACTCCTACGGTGATTACGAAACAGGGAGCAGGACTTGGTTTCAGGCAGGTCTGAGCACGCAGCTCTCCGGACTGCCAACGGGACAGATTTTGCTTTTCTCGTCCAGCCCCCTTTTCACGGTTGCCACACAGCTCATGTAGCTGAAGTCCCCGGGCAGCCAAAAGAGACCCATGTCACATACTGTACCCATTCGCTGAAAGCACTTTGGAAAGCCAGGTTTCCTCCGGCAGGGAATTGCGCGAGCCAGTGTACGCCTTCGTTTCTCCTAGGTCATGGTACATCTTGCAACGGCCTAGCAGTCTTTGAAGGACGACGGCCTATTTCTCCCTCGAGAGGTGAAGTCCGGGTGCTGCTTCAGGGAGCAAGAGGTCAAGTATGGATTCCGAGAACTCGTGTAAGCACGGTGTTTTTCCAAAAGCAGCTCAGGGTTACAAAAGGAGGCCACCTCGCATTGCCCAGAAGCCCCGTTACAAACGTGTTCTTCAGGCATCCTCTAAGCTCTCCAAGTCGAGCTCTCCGATGGAGGAAAAACGTTGTTGCCCAGCCTCCTGCATACAAAACAGTAGAGTCCAAAGACCCTTGTGGCTGGGTGTTGCTCAGCAGGCTCAGATGCCACTTCTGCTCCACAGTGACCTTCCTCGGAATACGGTGCAGACGCTCGCATCGCATCCTCATCCTTACAGAGTCTTGAAAGGCACACCAGCATTTACAGCAGTTCAGTCGGGAAGGCCTCTTTGAAACTGCTGACTGCGACTGTGCTGGTGGAAAGAAACACTGCACCTTACCTTGAGTCTGGCGCTCGTCTGAATTATGCCCTAGACAACGTCCTCTGCTGGATGTACTCCTAGCAAGCAATTGCCAGCATTCCGTTTCACTGGGCAAAGTCTCCGTTCCTCCCTGGGTATTCTCGCAGGGTTGAGAAGGTTGGCGACCGCAGGGCTTTTCATTAAGCACTCATCATGGAAAACACGGACCTTCCTTGCAACACGCGGGCAAGTTTCCTTCCCACTGGCCAAGAAGGCTTTGGGATGAGAACCTAGCAAGGAACTGCACGCACTCTGGTTCGTTCAAGAAAATTCACTCTGCCTCAGGTTGCCTCTCAGGGTAATCCAGGGGTGAATAGAAGACGGGCAACAGGACTGTTTCTCAGGCAGCTCTGAGGACGCAGCTCTCCGGTTGGTCACTGGGGCAAATTGTGCCCTTCCCGTCCCCCTCCACTTTCACGGTTGACACCTAGCTCGTGTACCTGAAGTTCACAAGCAGGCCACATAGACACATGCCACACACATGGGCCCTTCCATGACAACACTTTGGCTAGCAGGAGTCCTCCTGAGCTGAATGGCGTGAGCCGGTGAACGCCTTAGTGTCGCCTACCTCACCGTGGATCTTGCAAAGGCCTAACAGTCTTCAAAGGCTGAGAGCACATGTCTCCAGCTGGATCTGAAGTCGATGTGCTGCTTGCGAGGGGAAGACGTCAGCTAGGAATTCTGAGAACCCTTGCCATGGCGGTGTTGGTTCCAGTGCAGCTCAGGTTTACCAACTGGGGTCCCCTTGCCTTGCACAGCAGACCAGGGAGAAAACTCTTCCTGAGGATTCTTCCAAGCTGTGGCTATCTGGCTCTCCGACGGAAGACACACATTGCTGCCTGGCCTTCGGCACACCAACAGCAGCGCCCAAAGACCATCATGAGGCATGAGGTTGCTCAGAAGGCACAGACGACACTTTCGGTACACAGTGATTTTCCTCGGAAAAGGGTGCAGTCGCGAGCGTCCTCAGATATGTAAAAGGCACACCAGCATTACAGCACTTCAGTGGTGAAAGCCTCGGGTCTACTTGTGACCACCAAGTTTGCTGATGGAAACACTGCCCCTTATGTTGAGTATGCCACTCAGCCGACCTTCTCCTTAGCTGAAGTAGTCTGCTGCATGACCTCCTGGCAAGGAGTGGCAGGCACACTGTTTCTTTCGAGAACACGCACTCTTCCTCCCGAGGAATTCCTGCAGGGTGCCCAAGATGGGCGCCCGCCCGCCTCTGCCCCCGTGCTTTTCCTTCAGTTTCCTGGCCCCAAGCCTCCTGTTCCAAAGGGGCCAAACATGCTTTAGCCCTCAGGATCCGGTTTCTACGTGCAAACCCAGCCTGTGGAGCAGCCCCTTCTGCTCAGCTACAAGAGAGCCATGCGACACACCAGGCGCTCCTGTGAGGAGCCTTTTGTAAGCAGAGGTTCTCTGCAAGGTGACGTGCCTAGCCAAGACAGCGCTTCAGTCAGGCGTTGTCGACCCTGGAACTTTCAATCTCCCAGCAGTGCTTCGGGAAAAGTGTCCATCATTTTAGGCTGGTTGTAAAGTTACATTTCTGCTGGAGGTGAAGGGTCGTCAGCTTTGAGTTCGTAGAATCCATGTAACTCGCCGGGTATGATTCAGTGCAGCTAATAGCTAAGCCGGGAGTCTGACAGGCATTGCACGTGACACCGTTGCCCCACTCTGGTACCAAGACTGCTTTCCAGAGTTGGAGGTCTGGCTCTCCGCCGGAGCAAGCCGTGTGTTGCCCTGCCCTCTGCATGCGCAGAATGGAGGCCAAACACCCAAGTGGCTGCACGTTACTACTCTGAAGCCGCAGTTGACACTTTGGCTACAACGTGTTCTTCCTTGACCTGGGTCCAGGCGTGAGAGAGCCTGCAGTCCTGAGAGGCCTACCAGTGTTAAGGCAGTACCTTCACTAAGGCTTCTCAGAAAGATCTGCACTGCAACACTTTTCATGGCACACGCGGACCTTCCTTTGGCGGCATGGGGGCAGGTTTCCTAACCACTAGCCAAGAAGGCTTTGGGATGAGCTCCTAGTGAGGAACTGCACACACACCCTGGTTCTTTCGAGAAAACTCACTCTTCCTCCATTGCCTCCTAGGGAACTCCTACGGTGATTACGAAACAGGGAGCAGGACTTGGTTTCAGGCAGGTCTGAGCACGCAGCTCTCCGGACTGCCAACGGGACAGATTTTGCTTTTCTCGTCCAGCCCCCTTTTCACGGTTGCCACACAGCTCATGTAGCTGAAGTCCCCGGGCAGCCAAAAGAGACCCATGTCACATACTGTACCCATTCGCTGAAAGCACTTTGGAAAGCCAGGTTTCCTCCGGCAGGGAATTGCGCGAGCCAGTGTACGCCTTCGTTTCTCCTAGGTCATGGTACATCTTGCAACGGCCTAGCAGTCTTTGAAGGACGACGGCCTATTTCTCCCTCGAGAGGTGAAGTCCGGGTGCTGCTTCAGGGAGCAAGAGGTCAAGTATGGATTCCGAGAACTCGTGTAAGCACGGTGTTTTTCCAAAAGCAGCTCAGGGTTACAAAAGGAGGCCACCTCGCATTGCCCAGAAGCCCCGTTACAAACGTGTTCTTCAGGCATCCTCTAAGCTCTCCAAGTCGAGCTCTCCGATGGAGGAAAAACGTTGTTGCCCAGCCTCCTGCATACAAAACAGTAGAGTCCAAAGACCCTTGTGGCTGGGTGTTGCTCAGCAGGCTCAGATGCCACGTCTGCTCCACAGTGACCTTCCTCGGAATACGGTGCAGACGCTCGCATCGCATCCTCATCCTTACAGAGTCTTGAAAGGCACACCAGCATTTACAGCAGTTCAGTCGGGAAGGCCTCTTTGAAACTGCTGACTGCGACTGTGCTGGTGGAAAGAAACACTGCACCTTACCTTGAGTCTGGCGCTCGTCTGAATTATGCCCTAGACAACGTCCTCTGCTGGATGTACTCCTAGCAAGCAATTGCCAGCATTCCGTTTCACTGGGCAAAGTCTCCGTTCCTCCCTGGGTATTCTCGCAGGGTTGAGAAGGTTGGCGACCGCAGGGCTTTTCATTAAGCACTCATCATGGAAAACACGGACCTTCCTTGCAACACGCGGGCAAGTTTCCTTCCCACTGGCCAAGAAGGCTTTGGGATGAGAACCTAGCAAGGAACTGCACGCACTCTGGTTCGTTCAAGAAAATTCACTCTGCCTCAGGTTGCCTCTCAGGGTAATCCAGGGGTGAATAGAAGACGGGCAACAGGACTGTTTCTCAGGCAGCTCTGAGGACGCAGCTCTCCGGTTGGTCACTGGGGCAAATTGTGCCCTTCCCGTCCCCCTCCACTTTCACGGTTGACACCTAGCTCGTGTACCTGAAGTTCACAAGCAGGCCACATAGACACATGCCACACACATGGGCCCTTCCATGACAACACTTTGGCTAGCAGGAGTCCTCCTGAGCTGAATGGCGTGAGCCGGTGAACGCCTTAGTGTCGCCTACCTCACCGTGGATCTTGCAAAGGCCTAACGGTCTTCAAAGGCTGAGAGCACATGTCTCCAGCTGGATCTGAAGTCGACGTGCTGCTTGCGAGGGGAAGACGTCAGCTAGGAATTCTGAGAACCCTTGCCATGGCGGTGTTGGTTCCAGTGCAGCTCAGGTTTACCAACTGGGGTCCCCTTGCCTTGCACAGCAGACCAGGGAGAAAACTCTTCCTGAGGATTCTTCCAAGCTGTGGCTATCTGGCTCTCCGACGGAAGACACACATTGCTGCCTGGCCTTCGGCACACCAACAGCAGCGCCCAAAGACCATCATGAGGCATGAGGTTGCTCAGAAGGCACAGACGACACTTTCGGTACACAGTGATTTTCCTCGGAAAAGGGTGCAGTCGCGAGCGTCCTCAGATATGTAAAAGGCACACCAGCATTACAGCACTTCAGTGGTGAAAGCCTCGGGTCTACTTGTGACCACCAAGTTTGCTGATGGAAACACTGCCCCTTATGTTGAGTATGCCACTCAGCCGACCTTCTCCTTAGCTGAAGTAGTCTGCTGCATGACCTCCTGGCAAGGAGTGGCAGGCACACTGTTTCTTTCGAGAACACGCACTCTTCCTCCCGAGGAATTCCTGCAGGGTGCCCAAGATGGGCGCCCGCCCGCCTCTGCCCCCGTGCTTTTCCTTCAGTTTCCTGGCCCCAAGCCTCCTGTTCCAAAGGGGCCAAACATGCTTTAGCCCTCAGGATCCGGTTTCTACGTGCAAACCCAGCCTGTGGAGCAGCCCCTTCTGCTCAGCTACAAGAGAGCCATGCGACACACCAGGCGCTCCTGTGAGGAGCCTTTTGTAAGCAGAGGTTCTCTGCAAGGTGACGTGCCTAGCCAAGACAGCGCTTCAGTCAGGCGTTGTCGACCCTGGAACTTTCAATCTCCCAGCAGTGCTTCGGGAAAAGTGTCCATCATTTTAGGCTGGTTGTAAAGTTACATTTCTGCTGGAGGTGAAGGGTCGTCAGCTTTGAGTTCGTAGAATCCATGTAACTCGCCGGGTATGATTCAGTGCAGCTAATAGCTAAGCCGGGAGTCTGACAGGCATTGCACGTGACACCGTTGCCCCACTCTGGTACCAAGACTGCTTTCCAGAGTTGGAGGTCTGGCTCTCCGCCGGAGCAAGCCGTGTGTTGCCCTGCCCTCTGCATGCGCAGAATGGAGGCCAAACACCCAAGTGGCTGCACGTTACTACTCTGAAGCCGCAGTTGACACTTTGGCTACAACGTGTTCTTCCTTGACCTGGGTCCAGGCGTGAGAGAGCCTGCAGTCCTGAGAGGCCTACCAGTGTTAAGGCAGTACCTTCACTAAGGCTTCTCAGAAAGATCTGCACTGCAACACTTTTCATGGCACACGCGGACCTTCCTTTGGCGGCATGGGGGCAGGTTTCCTAACCACTAGCCAAGAAGGCTTTGGGATGAGCTCCTAGTGAGGAACTGCACACACACCCTGGTTCTTTCGAGAAAACTCACTCTTCCTCCATTGCCTCCTAGGGAACTCCTACGGTGATTACGAAACAGGGAGCAGGACTTGGTTTCAGGCAGGTCTGAGCACGCAGCTCTCCGGACTGCCAACGGGACAGATTTTGCTTTTCTCGTCCAGCCCCCTTTTCACGGTTGCCACACAGCTCATGTAGCTGAAGTCCCCGGGCAGCCAAAAGAGACCCATGTCACATACTGTACCCATTCGCTGAAAGCACTTTGGAAAGCCAGGTTTCCTCCGGCAGGGAATTGCGCGAGCCAGTGTACGCCTTCGTTTCTCCTAGGTCATGGTACATCTTGCAACGGCCTAGCAGTCTTTGAAGGACGACGGCCTATTTCTCCCTCGAGAGGTGAAGTCCGGGTGCTGCTTCAGGGAGCAAGAGGTCAAGTATGGATTCCGAGAACTCGTGTAAGCACGGTGTTTTTCCAAAAGCAGCTCAGGGTTACAAAAGGAGGCCACCTCGCATTGCCCAGAAGCCCCGTTACAAACGTGTTCTTCAGGCATCCTCTAAGCTCTCCAAGTCGAGCTCTCCGATGGAGGAAAAACGTTGTTGCCCAGCCTCCTGCATACAAAACAGTAGAGTCCAAAGACCCTTGTGGCTGGGTGTTGCTCAGCAGGCTCAGATGCCACTTCTGCTCCACAGTGACCTTCCTCGGAATACGGTGCAGACGCTCGCATCGCATCCTCATCCTTACAGAGTCTTGAAAGGCACACCAGCATTTACAGCAGTTCAGTCGGGAAGGCCTCTTTGAAACTGCTGACTGCGACTGTGCTGGTGGAAAGAAACACTGCACCTTACCTTGAGTCTGGCGCTCGTCTGAATTATGCCCTAGACAACGTCCTCTGCTGGATGTACTCCTAGCAAGCAATTGCCAGCATTCCGTTTCACTGGGCAAAGTCTCCGTTCCTCCCTGGGTATTCTCGCAGGGTTGAGAAGGTTGGCGACCGCAGGGCTTTTCATTAAGCACTCATCATGGAAAACACGGACCTTCCTTGCAACACGCGGGCAAGTTTCCTTCCCACTGGCCAAGAAGGCTTTGGGATGAGAACCTAGCAAGGAACTGCACGCACTCTGGTTCGTTCAAGAAAATTCACTCTGCCTCAGGTTGCCTCTCAGGGTAATCCAGGGGTGAATAGAAGACGGGCAACAGGACTGTTTCTCAGGCAGCTCTGAGGACGCAGCTCTCCGGTTGGTCACTGGGGCAAATTGTGCCCTTCCCGTCCCCCTCCACTTTCACGGTTGACACCTAGCTCGTGTACCTGAAGTTCACAAGCAGGCCACATAGACACATGCCACACACATGGGCCCTTCCATGACAACACTTTGGCTAGCAGGAGTCCTCCTGAGCTGAATGGCGTGAGCCGGTGAACGCCTTAGTGTCGCCTACCTCACCGTGGATCTTGCAAAGGCCTAACCGTCTTCAAAGGCTGAGAGCACATGTCTCCAGCTGGATCTGAAGTCGACGTGCTGCTTGCGAGGGGAAGACGTCAGCTAGGAATTCTGAGAACCCTTGCCATGGCGGTGTTGGTTCCAGTGCAGCTCAGGTTTACCAACTGGGGTCCCCTTGCCTTGCACAGCAGACCAGGGAGAAAACTCTTCCTGAGGATTCTTCCAAGCTGTGGCTATCTGGCTCTCCGACGGAAGACACACATTGCTGCCTGGCCTTCGGCACACCAACAGCAGCGCCCAAAGACCATCATGAGGCATGAGGTTGCTCAGAAGGCACAGACGACACTTTCGGTACACAGTGATTTTCCTCGGAAAAGGGTGCAGTCGCGAGCGTCCTCAGATATGTAAAAGGCACACCAGCATTACAGCACTTCAGTGGTGAAAGCCTCGGGTCTACTTGTGACCACCAAGTTTGCTGATGGAAACACTGCCCCTTATGTTGAGTATGCCACTCAGCCGACCTTCTCCTTAGCTGAAGTAGTCTGCTGCATGACCTCCTGGCAAGGAGTGGCAGGCACACTGTTTCTTTCGAGAACACGCACTCTTCCTCCCGAGGAATTCCTGCAGGGTGCCCAAGATGGGCGCCCGCCCGCCTCTGCCCCCGTGCTTTTCCTTCAGTTTCCTGGCCCCAAGCCTCCTGTTCCAAAGGGGCCAAACATGCTTTAGCCCTCAGGATCCGGTTTCTACGTGCAAACCCAGCCTGTGGAGCAGCCCCTTCTGCTCAGCTACAAGAGAGCCATGCGACACACCAGGCGCTCCTGTGAGGAGCCTTTTGTAAGCAGAGGTTCTCTGCAAGGTGACGTGCCTAGCCAAGACAGCGCTTCAGTCAGGCGTTGTCGACCCTGGAACTTTCAATCTCCCAGCAGTGCTTCGGGAAAAGTGTCCATCATTTTAGGCTGGTTGTAAAGTTACATTTCTGCTGGAGGTGAAGGGTCGTCAGCTTTGAGTTCGTAGAATCCATGTAACTCGCCGGGTATGATTCAGTGCAGCTAATAGCTAAGCCGGGAGTCTGACAGGCATTGCACGTGACACCGTTGCCCCACTCTGGTACCAAGACTGCTTTCCAGAGTTGGAGGTCTGGCTCTCCGCCGGAGCAAGCCGTGTGTTGCCCTGCCCTCTGCATGCGCAGAATGGAGGCCAAACACCCAAGTGGCTGCACGTTACTACTCTGAAGCCGCAGTTGACACTTTGGCTACAACGTGTTCTTCCTTGACCTGGGTCCAGGCGTGAGAGAGCCTGCAGTCCTGAGAGGCCTACCAGTGTTAAGGCAGTACCTTCACTAAGGCTTCTCAGAAAGATCTGCACTGCAACACTTTTCATGGCACACGCGGACCTTCCTTTGGCGGCATGGGGGCAGGTTTCCTAACCACTAGCCAAGAAGGCTTTGGGATGAGCTCCTAGTGAGGAACTGCACACACACCCTGGTTCTTTCGAGAAAACTCACTCTTCCTCCATTGCCTCCTAGGGAACTCCTACGGTGATTACGAAACAGGGAGCAGGACTTGGTTTCAGGCAGGTCTGAGCACGCAGCTCTCCGGACTGCCAACGGGACAGATTTTGCTTTTCTCGTCCAGCCCCCTTTTCACGGTTGCCACACAGCTCATGTAGCTGAAGTCCCCGGGCAGCCAAAAGAGACCCATGTCACATACTGTACCCATTCGCTGAAAGCACTTTGGAAAGCCAGGTTTCCTCCGGCAGGGAATTGCGCGAGCCAGTGTACGCCTTCGTTTCTCCTAGGTCATGGTACATCTTGCAACGGCCTAGCAGTCTTTGAAGGACGACGGCCTATTTCTCCCTCGAGAGGTGAAGTCCGGGTGCTGCTTCAGGGAGCAAGAGGTCAAGTATGGATTCCGAGAACTCGTGTAAGCACGGTGTTTTTCCAAAAGCAGCTCAGGGTTACAAAAGGAGGCCACCTCGCATTGCCCAGAAGCCCCGTTACAAACGTGTTCTTCAGGCATCCTCTAAGCTCTCCAAGTCGAGCTCTCCGATGGAGGAAAAACGTTGTTGCCCAGCCTCCTGCATACAAAACAGTAGAGTCCAAAGACCCTTGTGGCTGGGTGTTGCTCAGCAGGCTCAGATGCCACTTCTGCTCCACAGTGACCTTCCTCGGAATACGGTGCAGACGCTCGCATCGCATCCTCATCCTTACAGAGTCTTGAAAGGCACACCAGCATTTACAGCAGTTCAGTCGGGAAGGCCTCTTTGAAACTGCTGACTGCGACTGTGCTGGTGGAAAGAAACACTGCACCTTACCTTGAGTCTGGCGCTCGTCTGAATTATGCCCTAGACAACGTCCTCTGCTGGATGTACTCCTAGCAAGCAATTGCCAGCATTCCGTTTCACTGGGCAAAGTCTCCGTTCCTCCCTGGGTATTCTCGCAGGGTTGAGAAGGTTGGCGACCGCAGGGCTTTTCATTAAGCACTCATCATGGAAAACACGGACCTTCCTTGCAACACGCGGGCAAGTTTCCTTCCCACTGGCCAAGAAGGCTTTGGGATGAGAACCTAGCAAGGAACTGCACGCACTCTGGTTCGTTCAAGAAAATTCACTCTGCCTCAGGTTGCCTCTCAGGGTAATCCAGGGGTGAATAGAAGACGGGCAACAGGACTGTTTCTCAGGCAGCTCTGAGGACGCAGCTCTCCGGTTGGTCACTGGGGCAAATTGTGCCCTTCCCGTCCCCCTCCACTTTCACGGTTGACACCTAGCTCGTGTACCTGAAGTTCACAAGCAGGCCACATAGACACATGCCACACACATGGGCCCTTCCATGACAACACTTTGGCTAGCAGGAGTCCTCCTGAGCTGAATGGCGTGAGCCGGTGAACGCCTTAGTGTCGCCTACCTCACCGTGGATCTTGCAAAGGCCTAACAGTCTTCAAAGGCTGAGAGCACATGTCTCCAGCTGGATCTGAAGTCGACGTGCTGCTTGCGAGGGGAAGACGTCAGCTAGGAATTCTGAGAACCCTTGCCATGGCGGTGTTGGTTCCAGTGCAGCTCAGGTTTACCAACTGGGGTCCCCTTGCCTTGCACAGCAGACCAGGGAGAAAACTCTTCCTGAGGATTCTTCCAAGCTGTGGCTATCTGGCTCTCCGACGGAAGACACACATTGCTGCCTGGCCTTCGGCACACCAACAGCAGCGCCCAAAGACCATCATGAGGCATGAGGTTGCTCAGAAGGCACAGACGACACTTTCGGTACACAGTGATTTTCCTCGGAAAAGGGTGCAGTCGCGAGCGTCCTCAGATATGTAAAAGGCACACCAGCATTACAGCACTTCAGTGGTGAAAGCCTCGGGTCTACTTGTGACCACCAAGTTTGCTGATGGAAACACTGCCCCTTATGTTGAGTATGCCACTCAGCCGACCTTCTCCTTAGCTGAAGTAGTCTGCTGCATGACCTCCTGGCAAGGAGTGGCAGGCACACTGTTTCTTTCGAGAACACGCACTCTTCCTCCCGAGGAATTCCTGCAGGGTGCCCAAGATGGGCGCCCGCCCGCCTCTGCCCCCGTGCTTTTCCTTCAGTTTCCTGGCCCCAAGCCTCCTGTTCCAAAGGGGCCAAACATGCTTTAGCCCTCAGGATCCGGTTTCTACGTGCAAACCCAGCCTGTGGAGCAGCCCCTTCTGCTCAGCTACAAGAGAGCCATGCGACACACCAGGCGCTCCTGTGAGGAGCCTTTTGTAAGCAGAGGTTCTCTGCAAGGTGACGTGCCTAGCCAAGACAGCGCTTCAGTCAGGCGTTGTCGACCCTGGAACTTTCAATCTCCCAGCAGTGCTTCGGGAAAAGTGTCCATCATTTTAGGCTGGTTGTAAAGTTACATTTCTGCTGGAGGTGAAGGGTCGTCAGCTTTGAGTTCGTAGAATCCATGTAACTCGCCGGGTATGATTCAGTGCAGCTAATAGCTAAGCCGGGAGTCTGACAGGCATTGCACGTGACACCGTTGCCCCACTCTGGTACCAAGACTGCTTTCCAGAGTTGGAGGTCTGGCTCTCCGCCGGAGCAAGCCGTGTGTTGCCCTGCCCTCTGCATGCGCAGAATGGAGGCCAAACACCCAAGTGGCTGCACGTTACTACTCTGAAGCCGCAGTTGACACTTTGGCTACAACGTGTTCTTCCTTGACCTGGGTCCAGGCGTGAGAGAGCCTGCAGTCCTGAGAGGCCTACCAGTGTTAAGGCAGTACCTTCACTAAGGCTTCTCAGAAAGATCTGCACTGCAACACTTTTCATGGCACACGCGGACCTTCCTTTGGCGGCATGGGGGCAGGTTTCCTAACCACTAGCCAAGAAGGCTTTGGGATGAGCTCCTAGTGAGGAACTGCACACACACCCTGGTTCTTTCGAGAAAACTCACTCTTCCTCCATTGCCTCCTAGGGAACTCCTACGGTGATTACGAAACAGGGAGCAGGACTTGGTTTCAGGCAGGTCTGAGCACGCAGCTCTCCGGACTGCCAACGGGACAGATTTTGCTTTTCTCGTCCAGCCCCCTTTTCACGGTTGCCACACAGCTCATGTAGCTGAAGTCCCCGGGCAGCCAAAAGAGACCCATGTCACATACTGTACCCATTCGCTGAAAGCACTTTGGAAAGCCAGGTTTCCTCCGGCAGGGAATTGCGCGAGCCAGTGTACGCCTTCGTTTCTCCTAGGTCATGGTACATCTTGCAACGGCCTAGCAGTCTTTGAAGGACGACGGCCTATTTCTCCCTCGAGAGGTGAAGTCCGGGTGCTGCTTCAGGGAGCAAGAGGTCAAGTATGGATTCCGAGAACTCGTGTAAGCACGGTGTTTTTCCAAAAGCAGCTCAGGGTTACAAAAGGAGGCCACCTCGCATTGCCCAGAAGCCCCGTTACAAACGTGTTCTTCAGGCATCCTCTAAGCTCTCCAAGTCGAGCTCTCCGATGGAGGAAAAACGTTGTTGCCCAGCCTCCTGCATACAAAACAGTAGAGTCCAAAGACCCTTGTGGCTGGGTGTTGCTCAGCAGGCTCAGATGCCACGTCTGCTCCACAGTGACCTTCCTCGGAATACGGTGCAGACGCTCGCATCGCATCCTCATCCTTACAGAGTCTTGAAAGGCACACCAGCATTTACAGCAGTTCAGTCGGGAAGGCCTCTTTGAAACTGCTGACTGCGACTGTGCTGGTGGAAAGAAACACTGCACCTTACCTTGAGTCTGGCGCTCGTCTGAATTATGCCCTAGACAACGTCCTCTGCTGGATGTACTCCTAGCAAGCAATTGCCAGCATTCCGTTTCACTGGGCAAAGTCTCCGTTCCTCCCTGGGTATTCTCGCAGGGTTGAGAAGGTTGGCGACCGCAGGGCTTTTCATTAAGCACTCATCATGGAAAACACGGACCTTCCTTGCAACACGCGGGCAAGTTTCCTTCCCACTGGCCAAGAAGGCTTTGGGATGAGAACCTAGCAAGGAACTGCACGCACTCTGGTTCGTTCAAGAAAATTCACTCTGCCTCAGGTTGCCTCTCAGGGTAATCCAGGGGTGAATAGAAGACGGGCAACAGGACTGTTTCTCAGGCAGCTCTGAGGACGCAGCTCTCCGGTTGGTCACTGGGGCAAATTGTGCCCTTCCCGTCCCCCTCCACTTTCACGGTTGACACCTAGCTCGTGTACCTGAAGTTCACAAGCAGGCCACATAGACACATGCCACACACATGGGCCCTTCCATGACAACACTTTGGCTAGCAGGAGTCCTCCTGAGCTGAATGGCGTGAGCCGGTGAACGCCTTAGTGTCGCCTACCTCACCGTGGATCTTGCAAAGGCCTAACCGTCTTCAAAGGCTGAGAGCACATGTCTCCAGCTGGATCTGAAGTCGACGTGCTGCTTGCGAGGGGAAGACGTCAGCTAGGAATTCTGAGAACCCTTGCCATGGCGGTGTTGGTTCCAGTGCAGCTCAGGTTTACCAACTGGGGTCCCCTTGCCTTGCACAGCAGACCAGGGAGAAAACTCTTCCTGAGGATTCTTCCAAGCTGTGGCTATCTGGCTCTCCGACGGAAGACACACATTGCTGCCTGGCCTTCGGCACACCAACAGCAGCGCCCAAAGACCATCATGAGGCATGAGGTTGCTCAGAAGGCACAGACGACACTTTCGGTACACAGTGATTTTCCTCGGAAAAGGGTGCAGTCGCGAGCGTCCTCAGATATGTAAAAGGCACACCAGCATTACAGCACTTCAGTGGTGAAAGCCTCGGGTCTACTTGTGACCACCAAGTTTGCTGATGGAAACACTGCCCCTTATGTTGAGTATGCCACTCAGCCGACCTTCTCCTTAGCTGAAGTAGTCTGCTGCATGACCTCCTGGCAAGGAGTGGCAGGCACACTGTTTCTTTCGAGAACACGCACTCTTCCTCCCGAGGAATTCCTGCAGGGTGCCCAAGATGGGCGCCCGCCCGCCTCTGCCCCCGTGCTTTTCCTTCAGTTTCCTGGCCCCAAGCCTCCTGTTCCAAAGGGGCCAAACATGCTTTAGCCCTCAGGATCCGGTTTCTACGTGCAAACCCAGCCTGTGGAGCAGCCCCTTCTGCTCAGCTACAAGAGAGCCATGCGACACACCAGGCGCTCCTGTGAGGAGCCTTTTGTAAGCAGAGGTTCTCTGCAAGGTGACGTGCCTAGCCAAGACAGCGCTTCAGTCAGGCGTTGTCGACCCTGGAACTTTCAATCTCCCAGCAGTGCTTCGGGAAAAGTGTCCATCATTTTAGGCTGGTTGTAAAGTTACATTTCTGCTGGAGGTGAAGGGTCGTCAGCTTTGAGTTCGTAGAATCCATGTAACTCGCCGGGTATGATTCAGTGCAGCTAATAGCTAAGCCGGGAGTCTGACAGGCATTGCACGTGACACCGTTGCCCCACTCTGGTACCAAGACTGCTTTCCAGAGTTGGAGGTCTGGCTCTCCGCCGGAGCAAGCCGTGTGTTGCCCTGCCCTCTGCATGCGCAGAATGGAGGCCAAACACCCAAGTGGCTGCACGTTACTACTCTGAAGCCGCAGTTGACACTTTGGCTACAACGTGTTCTTCCTTGACCTGGGTCCAGGCGTGAGAGAGCCTGCAGTCCTGAGAGGCCTACCAGTGTTAAGGCAGTACCTTCACTAAGGCTTCTCAGAAAGATCTGCACTGCAACACTTTTCATGGCACACGCGGACCTTCCTTTGGCGGCATGGGGGCAGGTTTCCTAACCACTAGCCAAGAAGGCTTTGGGATGAGCTCCTAGTGAGGAACTGCACACACACCCTGGTTCTTTCGAGAAAACTCACTCTTCCTCCATTGCCTCCTAGGGAACTCCTACGGTGATTACGAAACAGGGAGCAGGACTTGGTTTCAGGCAGGTCTGAGCACGCAGCTCTCCGGACTGCCAACGGGACAGATTTTGCTTTTCTCGTCCAGCCCCCTTTTCACGGTTGCCACACAGCTCATGTAGCTGAAGTCCCCGGGCAGCCAAAAGAGACCCATGTCACATACTGTACCCATTCGCTGAAAGCACTTTGGAAAGCCAGGTTTCCTCCGGCAGGGAATTGCGCGAGCCAGTGTACGCCTTCGTTTCTCCTAGGTCATGGTACATCTTGCAACGGCCTAGCAGTCTTTGAAGGACGACGGCCTATTTCTCCCTCGAGAGGTGAAGTCCGGGTGCTGCTTCAGGGAGCAAGAGGTCAAGTATGGATTCCGAGAACTCGTGTAAGCACGGTGTTTTTCCAAAAGCAGCTCAGGGTTACAAAAGGAGGCCACCTCGCATTGCCCAGAAGCCCCGTTACAAACGTGTTCTTCAGGCATCCTCTAAGCTCTCCAAGTCGAGCTCTCCGATGGAGGAAAAACGTTGTTGCCCAGCCTCCTGCATACAAAACAGTAGAGTCCAAAGACCCTTGTGGCTGGGTGTTGCTCAGCAGGCTCAGATGCCACGTCTGCTCCACAGTGACCTTCCTCGGAATACGGTGCAGACGCTCGCATCGCATCCTCATCCTTACAGAGTCTTGAAAGGCACACCAGCATTTACAGCAGTTCAGTCGGGAAGGCCTCTTTGAAACTGCTGACTGCGACTGTGCTGGTGGAAAGAAACACTGCACCTTACCTTGAGTCTGGCGCTCGTCTGAATTATGCCCTAGACAACGTCCTCTGCTGGATGTACTCCTAGCAAGCAATTGCCAGCATTCCGTTTCACTGGGCAAAGTCTCCGTTCCTCCCTGGGTATTCTCGCAGGGTTGAGAAGGTTGGCGACCGCAGGGCTTTTCATTAAGCACTCATCATGGAAAACACGGACCTTCCTTGCAACACGCGGGCAAGTTTCCTTCCCACTGGCCAAGAAGGCTTTGGGATGAGAACCTAGCAAGGAACTGCACGCACTCTGGTTCGTTCAAGAAAATTCACTCTGCCTCAGGTTGCCTCTCAGGGTAATCCAGGGGTGAATAGAAGACGGGCAACAGGACTGTTTCTCAGGCAGCTCTGAGGACGCAGCTCTCCGGTTGGTCACTGGGGCAAATTGTGCCCTTCCCGTCCCCCTCCACTTTCACGGTTGACACCTAGCTCGTGTACCTGAAGTTCACAAGCAGGCCACATAGACACATGCCACACACATGGGCCCTTCCATGACAACACTTTGGCTAGCAGGAGTCCTCCTGAGCTGAATGGCGTGAGCCGGTGAACGCCTTAGTGTCGCCTACCTCACCGTGGATCTTGCAAAGGCCTAACCGTCTTCAAAGGCTGAGAGCACATGTCTCCAGCTGGATCTGAAGTCGACGTGCTGCTTGCGAGGGGAAGACGTCAGCTAGGAATTCTGAGAACCCTTGCCATGGCGGTGTTGGTTCCAGTGCAGCTCAGGTTTACCAACTGGGGTCCCCTTGCCTTGCACAGCAGACCAGGGAGAAAACTCTTCCTGAGGATTCTTCCAAGCTGTGGCTATCTGGCTCTCCGACGGAAGACACACATTGCTGCCTGGCCTTCGGCACACCAACAGCAGCGCCCAAAGACCATCATGAGGCATGAGGTTGCTCAGAAGGCACAGACGACACTTTCGGTACACAGTGATTTTCCTCGGAAAAGGGTGCAGTCGCGAGCGTCCTCAGATATGTAAAAGGCACACCAGCATTACAGCACTTCAGTGGTGAAAGCCTCGGGTCTACTTGTGACCACCAAGTTTGCTGATGGAAACACTGCCCCTTATGTTGAGTATGCCACTCAGCCGACCTTCTCCTTAGCTGAAGTAGTCTGCTGCATGACCTCCTGGCAAGGAGTGGCAGGCACACTGTTTCTTTCGAGAACACGCACTCTTCCTCCCGAGGAATTCCTGCAGGGTGCCCAAGATGGGCGCCCGCCCGCCTCTGCCCCCGTGCTTTTCCTTCAGTTTCCTGGCCCCAAGCCTCCTGTTCCAAAGGGGCCAAACATGCTTTAGCCCTCAGGATCCGGTTTCTACGTGCAAACCCAGCCTGTGGAGCAGCCCCTTCTGCTCAGCTACAAGAGAGCCATGCGACACACCAGGCGCTCCTGTGAGGAGCCTTTTGTAAGCAGAGGTTCTCTGCAAGGTGACGTGCCTAGCCAAGACAGCGCTTCAGTCAGGCGTTGTCGACCCTGGAACTTTCAATCTCCCAGCAGTGCTTCGGGAAAAGTGTCCATCATTTTAGGCTGGTTGTAAAGTTACATTTCTGCTGGAGGTGAAGGGTCGTCAGCTTTGAGTTCGTAGAATCCATGTAACTCGCCGGGTATGATTCAGTGCAGCTAATAGCTAAGCCGGGAGTCTGACAGGCATTGCACGTGACACCGTTGCCCCACTCTGGTACCAAGACTGCTTTCCAGAGTTGGAGGTCTGGCTCTCCGCCGGAGCAAGCCGTGTGTTGCCCTGCCCTCTGCATGCGCAGAATGGAGGCCAAACACCCAAGTGGCTGCACGTTACTACTCTGAAGCCGCAGTTGACACTTTGGCTACAACGTGTTCTTCCTTGACCTGGGTCCAGGCGTGAGAGAGCCTGCAGTCCTGAGAGGCCTACCAGTGTTAAGGCAGTACCTTCACTAAGGCTTCTCAGAAAGATCTGCACTGCAACACTTTTCATGGCACACGCGGACCTTCCTTTGGCGGCATGGGGGCAGGTTTCCTAACCACTAGCCAAGAAGGCTTTGGGATGAGCTCCTAGTGAGGAACTGCACACACACCCTGGTTCTTTCGAGAAAACTCACTCTTCCTCCATTGCCTCCTAGGGAACTCCTACGGTGATTACGAAACAGGGAGCAGGACTTGGTTTCAGGCAGGTCTGAGCACGCAGCTCTCCGGACTGCCAACGGGACAGATTTTGCTTTTCTCGTCCAGCCCCCTTTTCACGGTTGCCACACAGCTCATGTAGCTGAAGTCCCCGGGCAGCCAAAAGAGACCCATGTCACATACTGTACCCATTCGCTGAAAGCACTTTGGAAAGCCAGGTTTCCTCCGGCAGGGAATTGCGCGAGCCAGTGTACGCCTTCGTTTCTCCTAGGTCATGGTACATCTTGCAACGGCCTAGCAGTCTTTGAAGGACGACGGCCTATTTCTCCCTCGAGAGGTGAAGTCCGGGTGCTGCTTCAGGGAGCAAGAGGTCAAGTATGGATTCCGAGAACTCGTGTAAGCACGGTGTTTTTCCAAAAGCAGCTCAGGGTTACAAAAGGAGGCCACCTCGCATTGCCCAGAAGCCCCGTTACAAACGTGTTCTTCAGGCATCCTCTAAGCTCTCCAAGTCGAGCTCTCCGATGGAGGAAAAACGTTGTTGCCCAGCCTCCTGCATACAAAACAGTAGAGTCCAAAGACCCTTGTGGCTGGGTGTTGCTCAGCAGGCTCAGATGCCACTTCTGCTCCACAGTGACCTTCCTCGGAATACGGTGCAGACGCTCGCATCGCATCCTCATCCTTACAGAGTCTTGAAAGGCACACCAGCATTTACAGCAGTTCAGTCGGGAAGGCCTCTTTGAAACTGCTGACTGCGACTGTGCTGGTGGAAAGAAACACTGCACCTTACCTTGAGTCTGGCGCTCGTCTGAATTATGCCCTAGACAACGTCCTCTGCTGGATGTACTCCTAGCAAGCAATTGCCAGCATTCCGTTTCACTGGGCAAAGTCTCCGTTCCTCCCTGGGTATTCTCGCAGGGTTGAGAAGGTTGGCGACCGCAGGGCTTTTCATTAAGCACTCATCATGGAAAACACGGACCTTCCTTGCAACACGCGGGCAAGTTTCCTTCCCACTGGCCAAGAAGGCTTTGGGATGAGAACCTAGCAAGGAACTGCACGCACTCTGGTTCGTTCAAGAAAATTCACTCTGCCTCAGGTTGCCTCTCAGGGTAATCCAGGGGTGAATAGAAGACGGGCAACAGGACTGTTTCTCAGGCAGCTCTGAGGACGCAGCTCTCCGGTTGGTCACTGGGGCAAATTGTGCCCTTCCCGTCCCCCTCCACTTTCACGGTTGACACCTAGCTCGTGTACCTGAAGTTCACAAGCAGGCCACATAGACACATGCCACACACATGGGCCCTTCCATGACAACACTTTGGCTAGCAGGAGTCCTCCTGAGCTGAATGGCGTGAGCCGGTGAACGCCTTAGTGTCGCCTACCTCACCGTGGATCTTGCAAAGGCCTAACGGTCTTCAAAGGCTGAGAGCACATGTCTCCAGCTGGATCTGAAGTCGACGTGCTGCTTGCGAGGGGAAGACGTCAGCTAGGAATTCTGAGAACCCTTGCCATGGCGGTGTTGGTTCCAGTGCAGCTCAGGTTTACCAACTGGGGTCCCCTTGCCTTGCACAGCAGACCAGGGAGAAAACTCTTCCTGAGGATTCTTCCAAGCTGTGGCTATCTGGCTCTCCGACGGAAGACACACATTGCTGCCTGGCCTTCGGCACACCAACAGCAGCGCCCAAAGACCATCATGAGGCATGAGGTTGCTCAGAAGGCACAGACGACACTTTCGGTACACAGTGATTTTCCTCGGAAAAGGGTGCAGTCGCGAGCGTCCTCAGATATGTAAAAGGCACACCAGCATTACAGCACTTCAGTGGTGAAAGCCTCGGGTCTACTTGTGACCACCAAGTTTGCTGATGGAAACACTGCCCCTTATGTTGAGTATGCCACTCAGCCGACCTTCTCCTTAGCTGAAGTAGTCTGCTGCATGACCTCCTGGCAAGGAGTGGCAGGCACACTGTTTCTTTCGAGAACACGCACTCTTCCTCCCGAGGAATTCCTGCAGGGTGCCCAAGATGGGCGCCCGCCCGCCTCTGCCCCCGTGCTTTTCCTTCAGTTTCCTGGCCCCAAGCCTCCTGTTCCAAAGGGGCCAAACATGCTTTAGCCCTCAGGATCCGGTTTCTACGTGCAAACCCAGCCTGTGGAGCAGCCCCTTCTGCTCAGCTACAAGAGAGCCATGCGACACACCAGGCGCTCCTGTGAGGAGCCTTTTGTAAGCAGAGGTTCTCTGCAAGGTGACGTGCCTAGCCAAGACAGCGCTTCAGTCAGGCGTTGTCGACCCTGGAACTTTCAATCTCCCAGCAGTGCTTCGGGAAAAGTGTCCATCATTTTAGGCTGGTTGTAAAGTTACATTTCTGCTGGAGGTGAAGGGTCGTCAGCTTTGAGTTCGTAGAATCCATGTAACTCGCCGGGTATGATTCAGTGCAGCTAATAGCTAAGCCGGGAGTCTGACAGGCATTGCACGTGACACCGTTGCCCCACTCTGGTACCAAGACTGCTTTCCAGAGTTGGAGGTCTGGCTCTCCGCCGGAGCAAGCCGTGTGTTGCCCTGCCCTCTGCATGCGCAGAATGGAGGCCAAACACCCAAGTGGCTGCACGTTACTACTCTGAAGCCGCAGTTGACACTTTGGCTACAACGTGTTCTTCCTTGACCTGGGTCCAGGCGTGAGAGAGCCTGCAGTCCTGAGAGGCCTACCAGTGTTAAGGCAGTACCTTCACTAAGGCTTCTCAGAAAGATCTGCACTGCAACACTTTTCATGGCACACGCGGACCTTCCTTTGGCGGCATGGGGGCAGGTTTCCTAACCACTAGCCAAGAAGGCTTTGGGATGAGCTCCTAGTGAGGAACTGCACACACACCCTGGTTCTTTCGAGAAAACTCACTCTTCCTCCATTGCCTCCTAGGGAACTCCTACGGTGATTACGAAACAGGGAGCAGGACTTGGTTTCAGGCAGGTCTGAGCACGCAGCTCTCCGGACTGCCAACGGGACAGATTTTGCTTTTCTCGTCCAGCCCCCTTTTCACGGTTGCCACACAGCTCATGTAGCTGAAGTCCCCGGGCAGCCAAAAGAGACCCATGTCACATACTGTACCCATTCGCTGAAAGCACTTTGGAAAGCCAGGTTTCCTCCGGCAGGGAATTGCGCGAGCCAGTGTACGCCTTCGTTTCTCCTAGGTCATGGTACATCTTGCAACGGCCTAGCAGTCTTTGAAGGACGACGGCCTATTTCTCCCTCGAGAGGTGAAGTCCGGGTGCTGCTTCAGGGAGCAAGAGGTCAAGTATGGATTCCGAGAACTCGTGTAAGCACGGTGTTTTTCCAAAAGCAGCTCAGGGTTACAAAAGGAGGCCACCTCGCATTGCCCAGAAGCCCCGTTACAAACGTGTTCTTCAGGCATCCTCTAAGCTCTCCAAGTCGAGCTCTCCGATGGAGGAAAAACGTTGTTGCCCAGCCTCCTGCATACAAAACAGTAGAGTCCAAAGACCCTTGTGGCTGGGTGTTGCTCAGCAGGCTCAGATGCCACTTCTGCTCCACAGTGACCTTCCTCGGAATACGGTGCAGACGCTCGCATCGCATCCTCATCCTTACAGAGTCTTGAAAGGCACACCAGCATTTACAGCAGTTCAGTCGGGAAGGCCTCTTTGAAACTGCTGACTGCGACTGTGCTGGTGGAAAGAAACACTGCACCTTACCTTGAGTCTGGCGCTCGTCTGAATTATGCCCTAGACAACGTCCTCTGCTGGATGTACTCCTAGCAAGCAATTGCCAGCATTCCGTTTCACTGGGCAAAGTCTCCGTTCCTCCCTGGGTATTCTCGCAGGGTTGAGAAGGTTGGCGACCGCAGGGCTTTTCATTAAGCACTCATCATGGAAAACACGGACCTTCCTTGCAACACGCGGGCAAGTTTCCTTCCCACTGGCCAAGAAGGCTTTGGGATGAGAACCTAGCAAGGAACTGCACGCACTCTGGTTCGTTCAAGAAAATTCACTCTGCCTCAGGTTGCCTCTCAGGGTAATCCAGGGGTGAATAGAAGACGGGCAACAGGACTGTTTCTCAGGCAGCTCTGAGGACGCAGCTCTCCGGTTGGTCACTGGGGCAAATTGTGCCCTTCCCGTCCCCCTCCACTTTCACGGTTGACACCTAGCTCGTGTACCTGAAGTTCACAAGCAGGCCACATAGACACATGCCACACACATGGGCCCTTCCATGACAACACTTTGGCTAGCAGGAGTCCTCCTGAGCTGAATGGCGTGAGCCGGTGAACGCCTTAGTGTCGCCTACCTCACCGTGGATCTTGCAAAGGCCTAACGGTCTTCAAAGGCTGAGAGCACATGTCTCCAGCTGGATCTGAAGTCGACGTGCTGCTTGCGAGGGGAAGACGTCAGCTAGGAATTCTGAGAACCCTTGCCATGGCGGTGTTGGTTCCAGTGCAGCTCAGGTTTACCAACTGGGGTCCCCTTGCCTTGCACAGCAGACCAGGGAGAAAACTCTTCCTGAGGATTCTTCCAAGCTGTGGCTATCTGGCTCTCCGACGGAAGACACACATTGCTGCCTGGCCTTCGGCACACCAACAGCAGCGCCCAAAGACCATCATGAGGCATGAGGTTGCTCAGAAGGCACAGACGACACTTTCGGTACACAGTGATTTTCCTCGGAAAAGGGTGCAGTCGCGAGCGTCCTCAGATATGTAAAAGGCACACCAGCATTACAGCACTTCAGTGGTGAAAGCCTCGGGTCTACTTGTGACCACCAAGTTTGCTGATGGAAACACTGCCCCTTATGTTGAGTATGCCACTCAGCCGACCTTCTCCTTAGCTGAAGTAGTCTGCTGCATGACCTCCTGGCAAGGAGTGGCAGGCACACTGTTTCTTTCGAGAACACGCACTCTTCCTCCCGAGGAATTCCTGCAGGGTGCCCAAGATGGGCGCCCGCCCGCCTCTGCCCCCGTGCTTTTCCTTCAGTTTCCTGGCCCCAAGCCTCCTGTTCCAAAGGGGCCAAACATGCTTTAGCCCTCAGGATCCGGTTTCTACGTGCAAACCCAGCCTGTGGAGCAGCCCCTTCTGCTCAGCTACAAGAGAGCCATGCGACACACCAGGCGCTCCTGTGAGGAGCCTTTTGTAAGCAGAGGTTCTCTGCAAGGTGACGTGCCTAGCCAAGACAGCGCTTCAGTCAGGCGTTGTCGACCCTGGAACTTTCAATCTCCCAGCAGTGCTTCGGGAAAAGTGTCCATCATTTTAGGCTGGTTGTAAAGTTACATTTCTGCTGGAGGTGAAGGGTCGTCAGCTTTGAGTTCGTAGAATCCATGTAACTCGCCGGGTATGATTCAGTGCAGCTAATAGCTAAGCCGGGAGTCTGACAGGCATTGCACGTGACACCGTTGCCCCACTCTGGTACCAAGACTGCTTTCCAGAGTTGGAGGTCTGGCTCTCCGCCGGAGCAAGCCGTGTGTTGCCCTGCCCTCTGCATGCGCAGAATGGAGGCCAAACACCCAAGTGGCTGCACGTTACTACTCTGAAGCCGCAGTTGACACTTTGGCTACAACGTGTTCTTCCTTGACCTGGGTCCAGGCGTGAGAGAGCCTGCAGTCCTGAGAGGCCTACCAGTGTTAAGGCAGTACCTTCACTAAGGCTTCTCAGAAAGATCTGCACTGCAACACTTTTCATGGCACACGCGGACCTTCCTTTGGCGGCATGGGGGCAGGTTTCCTAACCACTAGCCAAGAAGGCTTTGGGATGAGCTCCTAGTGAGGAACTGCACACACACCCTGGTTCTTTCGAGAAAACTCACTCTTCCTCCATTGCCTCCTAGGGAACTCCTACGGTGATTACAAAACAGGGAGCAGGACTTGGTTTCAGGCAGGTCTGAGCACGCAGCTCTCCGGACTGCCAACGGGACAGATTTTGCTTTTCTCGTCCAGCCCCCTTTTCACGGTTGCCACACAGCTCATGTAGCTGAAGTCCCCGGGCAGCCAAAAGAGACCCATGTCACATACTGTACCCATTCGCTGAAAGCACTTTGGAAAGCCAGGTTTCCTCCGGCAGGGAATTGCGCGAGCCAGTGTACGCCTTCGTTTCTCCTAGGTCATGGTACATCTTGCAACGGCCTAGCAGTCTTTGAAGGACGACGGCCTATTTCTCCCTCGAGAGGTGAAGTCCGGGTGCTGCTTCAGGGAGCAAGAGGTCAAGTATGGATTCCGAGAACTCGTGTAAGCACGGTGTTTTTCCAAAAGCAGCTCAGGGTTACAAAAGGAGGCCACCTCGCATTGCCCAGAAGCCCCGTTACAAACGTGTTCTTCAGGCATCCTCTAAGCTCTCCAAGTCGAGCTCTCCGATGGAGGAAAAACGTTGTTGCCCAGCCTCCTGCATACAAAACAGTAGAGTCCAAAGACCCTTGTGGCTGGGTGTTGCTCAGCAGGCTCAGATGCCACTTCTGCTCCACAGTGACCTTCCTCGGAATACGGTGCAGACGCTCGCATCGCATCCTCATCCTTACAGAGTCTTGAAAGGCACACCAGCATTTACAGCAGTTCAGTCGGGAAGGCCTCTTTGAAACTGCTGACTGCGACTGTGCTGGTGGAAAGAAACACTGCACCTTACCTTGAGTCTGGCGCTCGTCTGAATTATGCCCTAGACAACGTCCTCTGCTGGATGTACTCCTAGCAAGCAATTGCCAGCATTCCGTTTCACTGGGCAAAGTCTCCGTTCCTCCCTGGGTATTCTCGCAGGGTTGAGAAGGTTGGCGACCGCAGGGCTTTTCATTAAGCACTCATCATGGAAAACACGGACCTTCCTTGCAACACGCGGGCAAGTTTCCTTCCCACTGGCCAAGAAGGCTTTGGGATGAGAACCTAGCAAGGAACTGCACGCACTCTGGTTCGTTCAAGAAAATTCACTCTGCCTCAGGTTGCCTCTCAGGGTAATCCAGGGGTGAATAGAAGACGGGCAACAGGACTGTTTCTCAGGCAGCTCTGAGGACGCAGCTCTCCGGTTGGTCACTGGGGCAAATTGTGCCCTTCCCGTCCCCCTCCACTTTCACGGTTGACACCTAGCTCGTGTACCTGAAGTTCACAAGCAGGCCACATAGACACATGCCACACACATGGGCCCTTCCATGACAACACTTTGGCTAGCAGGAGTCCTCCTGAGCTGAATGGCGTGAGCCGGTGAACGCCTTAGTGTCGCCTACCTCACCGTGGATCTTGCAAAGGCCTAACCGTCTTCAAAGGCTGAGAGCACATGTCTCCAGCTGGATCTGAAGTCGACGTGCTGCTTGCGAGGGGAAGACGTCAGCTAGGAATTCTGAGAACCCTTGCCATGGCGGTGTTGGTTCCAGTGCAGCTCAGGTTTACCAACTGGGGTCCCCTTGCCTTGCACAGCAGACCAGGGAGAAAACTCTTCCTGAGGATTCTTCCAAGCTGTGGCTATCTGGCTCTCCGACGGAAGACACACATTGCTGCCTGGCCTTCGGCACACCAACAGCAGCGCCCAAAGACCATCATGAGGCATGAGGTTGCTCAGAAGGCACAGACGACACTTTCGGTACACAGTGATTTTCCTCGGAAAAGGGTGCAGTCGCGAGCGTCCTCAGATATGTAAAAGGCACACCAGCATTACAGCACTTCAGTGGTGAAAGCCTCGGGTCTACTTGTGACCACCAAGTTTGCTGATGGAAACACTGCCCCTTATGTTGAGTATGCCACTCAGCCGACCTTCTCCTTAGCTGAAGTAGTCTGCTGCATGACCTCCTGGCAAGGAGTGGCAGGCACACTGTTTCTTTCGAGAACACGCACTCTTCCTCCCGAGGAATTCCTGCAGGGTGCCCAAGATGGGCGCCCGCCCGCCTCTGCCCCCGTGCTTTTCCTTCAGTTTCCTGGCCCCAAGCCTCCTGTTCCAAAGGGGCCAAACATGCTTTAGCCCTCAGGATCCGGTTTCTACGTGCAAACCCAGCCTGTGGAGCAGCCCCTTCTGCTCAGCTACAAGAGAGCCATGCGACACACCAGGCGCTCCTGTGAGGAGCCTTTTGTAAGCAGAGGTTCTCTGCAAGGTGACGTGCCTAGCCAAGACAGCGCTTCAGTCAGGCGTTGTCGACCCTGGAACTTTCAATCTCCCAGCAGTGCTTCGGGAAAAGTGTCCATCATTTTAGGCTGGTTGTAAAGTTACATTTCTGCTGGAGGTGAAGGGTCGTCAGCTTTGAGTTCGTAGAATCCATGTAACTCGCCGGGTATGATTCAGTGCAGCTAATAGCTAAGCCGGGAGTCTGACAGGCATTGCACGTGACACCGTTGCCCCACTCTGGTACCAAGACTGCTTTCCAGAGTTGGAGGTCTGGCTCTCCGCCGGAGCAAGCCGTGTGTTGCCCTGCCCTCTGCATGCGCAGAATGGAGGCCAAACACCCAAGTGGCTGCACGTTACTACTCTGAAGCCGCAGTTGACACTTTGGCTACAACGTGTTCTTCCTTGACCTGGGTCCAGGCGTGAGAGAGCCTGCAGTCCTGAGAGGCCTACCAGTGTTAAGGCAGTACCTTCACTAAGGCTTCTCAGAAAGATCTGCACTGCAACACTTTTCATGGCACACGCGGACCTTCCTTTGGCGGCATGGGGGCAGGTTTCCTAACCACTAGCCAAGAAGGCTTTGGGATGAGCTCCTAGTGAGGAACTGCACACACACCCTGGTTCTTTCGAGAAAACTCACTCTTCCTCCATTGCCTCCTAGGGAACTCCTACGGTGATTACGAAACAGGGAGCAGGACTTGGTTTCAGGCAGGTCTGAGCACGCAGCTCTCCGGACTGCCAACGGGACAGATTTTGCTTTTCTCGTCCAGCCCCCTTTTCACGGTTGCCACACAGCTCATGTAGCTGAAGTCCCCGGGCAGCCAAAAGAGACCCATGTCACATACTGTACCCATTCGCTGAAAGCACTTTGGAAAGCCAGGTTTCCTCCGGCAGGGAATTGCGCGAGCCAGTGTACGCCTTCGTTTCTCCTAGGTCATGGTACATCTTGCAACGGCCTAGCAGTCTTTGAAGGACGACGGCCTATTTCTCCCTCGAGAGGTGAAGTCCGGGTGCTGCTTCAGGGAGCAAGAGGTCAAGTATGGATTCCGAGAACTCGTGTAAGCACGGTGTTTTTCCAAAAGCAGCTCAGGGTTACAAAAGGAGGCCACCTCGCATTGCCCAGAAGCCCCGTTACAAACGTGTTCTTCAGGCATCCTCTAAGCTCTCCAAGTCGAGCTCTCCGATGGAGGAAAAACGTTGTTGCCCAGCCTCCTGCATACAAAACAGTAGAGTCCAAAGACCCTTGTGGCTGGGTGTTGCTCAGCAGGCTCAGATGCCACGTCTGCTCCACAGTGACCTTCCTCGGAATACGGTGCAGACGCTCGCATCGCATCCTCATCCTTACAGAGTCTTGAAAGGCACACCAGCATTTACAGCAGTTCAGTCGGGAAGGCCTCTTTGAAACTGCTGACTGCGACTGTGCTGGTGGAAAGAAACACTGCACCTTACCTTGAGTCTGGCGCTCGTCTGAATTATGCCCTAGACAACGTCCTCTGCTGGATGTACTCCTAGCAAGCAATTGCCAGCATTCCGTTTCACTGGGCAAAGTCTCCGTTCCTCCCTGGGTATTCTCGCAGGGTTGAGAAGGTTGGCGACCGCAGGGCTTTTCATTAAGCACTCATCATGGAAAACACGGACCTTCCTTGCAACACGCGGGCAAGTTTCCTTCCCACTGGCCAAGAAGGCTTTGGGATGAGAACCTAGCAAGGAACTGCACGCACTCTGGTTCGTTCAAGAAAATTCACTCTGCCTCAGGTTGCCTCTCAGGGTAATCCAGGGGTGAATAGAAGACGGGCAACAGGACTGTTTCTCAGGCAGCTCTGAGGACGCAGCTCTCCGGTTGGTCACTGGGGCAAATTGTGCCCTTCCCGTCCCCCTCCACTTTCACGGTTGACACCTAGCTCGTGTACCTGAAGTTCACAAGCAGGCCACATAGACACATGCCACACACATGGGCCCTTCCATGACAACACTTTGGCTAGCAGGAGTCCTCCTGAGCTGAATGGCGTGAGCCGGTGAACGCCTTAGTGTCGCCTACCTCACCGTGGATCTTGCAAAGGCCTAACCGTCTTCAAAGGCTGAGAGCACATGTCTCCAGCTGGATCTGAAGTCGACGTGCTGCTTGCGAGGGGAAGACGTCAGCTAGGAATTCTGAGAACCCTTGCCATGGCGGTGTTGGTTCCAGTGCAGCTCAGGTTTACCAACTGGGGTCCCCTTGCCTTGCACAGCAGACCAGGGAGAAAACTCTTCCTGAGGATTCTTCCAAGCTGTGGCTATCTGGCTCTCCGACGGAAGACACACATTGCTGCCTGGCCTTCGGCACACCAACAGCAGCGCCCAAAGACCATCATGAGGCATGAGGTTGCTCAGAAGGCACAGACGACACTTTCGGTACACAGTGATTTTCCTCGGAAAAGGGTGCAGTCGCGAGCGTCCTCAGATATGTAAAAGGCACACCAGCATTACAGCACTTCAGTGGTGAAAGCCTCGGGTCTACTTGTGACCACCAAGTTTGCTGATGGAAACACTGCCCCTTATGTTGAGTATGCCACTCAGCCGACCTTCTCCTTAGCTGAAGTAGTCTGCTGCATGACCTCCTGGCAAGGAGTGGCAGGCACACTGTTTCTTTCGAGAACACGCACTCTTCCTCCCGAGGAATTCCTGCAGGGTGCCCAAGATGGGCGCCCGCCCGCCTCTGCCCCCGTGCTTTTCCTTCAGTTTCCTGGCCCCAAGCCTCCTGTTCCAAAGGGGCCAAACATGCTTTAGCCCTCAGGATCCGGTTTCTACGTGCAAACCCAGCCTGTGGAGCAGCCCCTTCTGCTCAGCTACAAGAGAGCCATGCGACACACCAGGCGCTCCTGTGAGGAGCCTTTTGTAAGCAGAGGTTCTCTGCAAGGTGACGTGCCTAGCCAAGACAGCGCTTCAGTCAGGCGTTGTCGACCCTGGAACTTTCAATCTCCCAGCAGTGCTTCGGGAAAAGTGTCCATCATTTTAGGCTGGTTGTAAAGTTACATTTCTGCTGGAGGTGAAGGGTCGTCAGCTTTGAGTTCGTAGAATCCATGTAACTCGCCGGGTATGATTCAGTGCAGCTAATAGCTAAGCCGGGAGTCTGACAGGCATTGCACGTGACACCGTTGCCCCACTCTGGTACCAAGACTGCTTTCCAGAGTTGGAGGTCTGGCTCTCCGCCGGAGCAAGCCGTGTGTTGCCCTGCCCTCTGCATGCGCAGAATGGAGGCCAAACACCCAATTGGCTGCATGTTACTACTCTGAAGCCGCAGTTGACACTTTGGCTACAACGTGTTCTTCCTTGACCTGGGCCCAGGCGTGAGAGAGCCTGCAGTCCTGAGAGGCCTACCAGTGTTAAGGCAGTACCTTCACTAAGGCTTCTCAGAAAGATCTGCACTGCAACACTTTTCATGGCACACGCGGACCTTCCTTTGGCGGCATGGGGGCAGGTTTCCTAACCACTAGCCAAGAAGGCTTTGGGATGAGCTCCTAGTGAGGAACTGCACACACACCCTGGTTCTTTCGAGAAAACTCACTCTTCCTCCATTGCCTCCTAGGGAACTCCTACGGTGATTACAAAACAGGGAGCAGGACTTGGTTTCAGGCAGGTCTGAGCACGCAGCTCTCCGGACTGCCAACGGGACAGATTTTGCTTTTCTCGTCCAGCCCCCTTTTCACGGTTGCCACACAGCTCATGTAGCTGAAGTCCCCGGGCAGCCAAAAGAGACCCATGTCACATACTGTACCCATTCGCTGAAAGCACTTTGGAAAGCCAGGTTTCCTCCGGCAGGGAATTGCGCGAGCCAGTGTACGCCTTCGTTTCTCCTAGGTCATGGTACATCTTGCAACGGCCTAGCAGTCTTTGAAGGACGACGGCCTATTTCTCCCTCGAGAGGTGAAGTCCGGGTGCTGCTTCAGGGAGCAAGAGGTCAAGTATGGATTCCGAGAACTCGTGTAAGCACGGTGTTTTTCCAAAAGCAGCTCAGGGTTACAAAAGGAGGCCACCTCGCATTGCCCAGAAGCCCCGTTACAAACGTGTTCTTCAGGCATCCTCTAAGCTCTCCAAGTCGAGCTCTCCGATGGAGGAAAAACGTTGTTGCCCAGCCTCCTGCATACAAAACAGTAGAGTCCAAAGACCCTTGTGGCTGGGTGTTGCTCAGCAGGCTCAGATGCCACGTCTGCTCCACAGTGACCTTCCTCGGAATACGGTGCAGACGCTCGCATCGCATCCTCATCCTTACAGAGTCTTGAAAGGCACACCAGCATTTACAGCAGTTCAGTCGGGAAGGCCTCTTTGAAACTGCTGACTGCGACTGTGCTGGTGGAAAGAAACACTGCACCTTACCTTGAGTCTGGCGCTCGTCTGAATTATGCCCTAGACAACGTCCTCTGCTGGATGTACTCCTAGCAAGCAATTGCCAGCATTCCGTTTCACTGGGCAAAGTCTCCGTTCCTCCCTGGGTATTCTCGCAGGGTTGAGAAGGTTGGCGACCGCAGGGCTTTTCATTAAGCACTCATCATGGAAAACACGGACCTTCCTTGCAACACGCGGGCAAGTTTCCTTCCCACTGGCCAAGAAGGCTTTGGGATGAGAACCTAGCAAGGAACTGCACGCACTCTGGTTCGTTCAAGAAAATTCACTCTGCCTCAGGTTGCCTCTCAGGGTAATCCAGGGGTGAATAGAAGACGGGCAACAGGACTGTTTCTCAGGCAGCTCTGAGGACGCAGCTCTCCGGTTGGTCACTGGGGCAAATTGTGCCCTTCCCGTCCCCCTCCACTTTCACGGTTGACACCTAGCTCGTGTACCTGAAGTTCACAAGCAGGCCACATAGACACATGCCACACACATGGGCCCTTCCATGACAACACTTTGGCTAGCAGGAGTCCTCCTGAGCTGAATGGCGTGAGCCGGTGAACGCCTTAGTGTCGCCTACCTCACCGTGGATCTTGCAAAGGCCTAACCGTCTTCAAAGGCTGAGAGCACATGTCTCCAGCTGGATCTGAAGTCGACGTGCTGCTTGCGAGGGGAAGACGTCAGCTAGGAATTCTGAGAACCCTTGCCATGGCGGTGTTGGTTCCAGTGCAGCTCAGGTTTACCAACTGGGGTCCCCTTGCCTTGCACAGCAGACCAGGGAGAAAACTCTTCCTGAGGATTCTTCCAAGCTGTGGCTATCTGGCTCTCCGACAGAAGACACACATTGCTGCCTGGCCTTCGGCACACCAACAGCAGCGCCCAAAGACCATCATGAGGCATGAGGTTGCTCAGAAGGCACAGACGACACTTTCGGTACACAGTGATTTTCCTCGGAAAAGGGTGCAGTCGCGAGCGTCCTCAGATATGTAAAAGGCACACCAGCATTACAGCACTTCAGTGGTGAAAGCCTCGGGTCTACTTGTGACCACCAAGTGTGCTGATGGAAACACTGCCCCTTATGTTGAGTATGCCACTCAGCCGACCTTCTCCTTAGCTGAAGTAGTCTGCTGCATGACCTCCTGGCAAGGAGTGGCAGGCACACTGTTTCTTTCGAGAACACGCACTCTTCCTCCCGAGGAATTCCTGCAGGGTGCCCAAGATGGGCGCCCGCCCGCCTCTGCCCCCGTGCTTTTCCTTCAGTTTCCTGGCCCCAAGCCTCCTGTTCCAAAGGGGCCAAACATGCTTTAGCCCTCAGGATCCGGTTTCTACGTGCAAACCCAGCCTGTGGAGCAGCCCCTTCTGCTCAGCTACAAGAGAGCCATGCGACACACCAGGCGCTCCTGTGAGGAGCCTTTTGTAAGCAGAGGTTCTCTGCAAGGTGACGTGCCTAGCCAAGACAGCGCTTCAGTCAGGCGTTGTCGACCCTGGAACTTTCAATCTCCCAGCAGTGCTTCGGGAAAAGTGTCCATCATTTTAGGCTGGTTGTAAAGTTACATTTCTGCTGGAGGTGAAGGGTCGTCAGCTTTGAGTTCGTAGAATCCATGTAACTCGCCGGGTATGATTCAGTGCAGCTAATAGCTAAGCCGGGAGTCTGACAGGCATTGCACGTGACACCGTTGCCCCACTCTGGTACCAAGACTGCTTTCCAGAGTTGGAGGTCTGGCTCTCCGCCGGAGCAAGCCGTGTGTTGCCCTGCCCTCTGCATGCGCAGAATGGAGGCCAAACACCCAAGTGGCTGCACGTTACTACTCTGAAGCCGCAGTTGACACTTTGGCTACAACGTGTTCTTCCTTGACCTGGGTCCAGGCGTGAGAGAGCCTGCAGTCCTGAGAGGCCTACCAGTGTTAAGGCAGTACCTTCACTAAGGCTTCTCAGAAAGATCTGCACTGCAACACTTTTCATGGCACACGCGGACCTTCCTTTGGCGGCATGGGGGCAGGTTTCCTAACCACTAGCCAAGAAGGCTTTGGGATGAGCTCCTAGTGAGGAACTGCACACACACCCTGGTTCTTTCGAGAAAACTCACTCTTCCTCCATTGCCTCCTAGGGAACTCCTACGGTGATTACGAAACAGGGAGCAGGACTTGGTTTCAGGCAGGTCTGAGCACGCAGCTCTCCGGACTGCCAACGGGACAGATTTTGCTTTTCTCGTCCAGCCCCCTTTTCACGGTTGCCACACAGCTCATGTAGCTGAAGTCCCCGGGCAGCCAAAAGAGACCCATGTCACATACTGTACCCATTCGCTGAAAGCACTTTGGAAAGCCAGGTTTCCTCCGGCAGGGAATTGCGCGAGCCAGTGTACGCCTTCGTTTCTCCTAGGTCATGGTACATCTTGCAACGGCCTAGCAGTCTTTGAAGGACGACGGCCTATTTCTCCCTCGAGAGGTGAAGTCCGGGTGCTGCTTCAGGGAGCAAGAGGTCAAGTATGGATTCCGAGAACTCGTGTAAGCACGGTGTTTTTCCAAAAGCAGCTCAGGGTTACAAAAGGAGGCCACCTCGCATTGCCCAGAAGCCCCGTTACAAACGTGTTCTTCAGGCATCCTCTAAGCTCTCCAAGTCGAGCTCTCCGATGGAGGAAAAACGTTGTTGCCCAGCCTCCTGCATACAAAACAGTAGAGTCCAAAGACCCTTGTGGCTGGGTGTTGCTCAGCAGGCTCAGATGCCACTTCTGCTCCACAGTGACCTTCCTCGGAATACGGTGCAGACGCTCGCATCGCATCCTCATCCTTACAGAGTCTTGAAAGGCACACCAGCATTTACAGCAGTTCAGTCGGGAAGGCCTCTTTGAAACTGCTGACTGCGACTGTGCTGGTGGAAAGAAACACTGCACCTTACCTTGAGTCTGGCGCTCGTCTGAATTATGCCCTAGACAACGTCCTCTGCTGGATGTACTCCTAGCAAGCAATTGCCAGCATTCCGTTTCACTGGGCAAAGTCTCCGTTCCTCCCTGGGTATTCTCGCAGGGTTGAGAAGGTTGGCGACCGCAGGGCTTTTCATTAAGCACTCATCATGGAAAACACGGACCTTCCTTGCAACACGCGGGCAAGTTTCCTTCCCACTGGCCAAGAAGGCTTTGGGATGAGAACCTAGCAAGGAACTGCACGCACTCTGGTTCGTTCAAGAAAATTCACTCTGCCTCAGGTTGCCTCTCAGGGTAATCCAGGGGTGAATAGAAGACGGGCAACAGGACTGTTTCTCAGGCAGCTCTGAGGACGCAGCTCTCCGGTTGGTCACTGGGGCAAATTGTGCCCTTCCCGTCCCCCTCCACTTTCACGGTTGACACCTAGCTCGTGTACCTGAAGTTCACAAGCAGGCCACATAGACACATGCCACACACATGGGCCCTTCCATGACAACACTTTGGCTAGCAGGAGTCCTCCTGAGCTGAATGGCGTGAGCCGGTGAACGCCTTAGTGTCGCCTACCTCACCGTGGATCTTGCAAAGGCCTAACCGTCTTCAAAGGCTGAGAGCACATGTCTCCAGCTGGATCTGAAGTCGACGTGCTGCTTGCGAGGGGAAGACGTCAGCTAGGAATTCTGAGAACCCTTGCCATGGCGGTGTTGGTTCCAGTGCAGCTCAGGTTTACAAACTGGGGTCCCCTTGCCTTGCACAGCAGACCAGGGAGAAAACTCTTCCTGAGGATTCTTCCAAGCTGTGGCTATCTGGCTCTCCGACGGAAGACACACATTGCTGCCTGGCCTTCGGCACACCAACAGCAGCGCCCAAAGACCATCATGAGGCATGAGGTTGCTCAGAAGGCACAGACGACACTTTCGGTACACAGTGATTTTCCTCGGAAAAGGGTGCAGTCGCGAGCGTCCTCAGATATGTAAAAGGCACACCAGCATTACAGCACTTCAGTGGTGAAAGCCTCGGGTCTACTTGTGACCACCAAGTGTGCTGATGGAAACACTGCCCCTTATGTTGAGTATGCCACTCAGCCGACCTTCTCCTTAGCTGAAGTAGTCTGCTGCATGACCTCCTGGCAAGGAGTGGCAGGCACACTGTTTCTTTCGAGAACACGCACTCTTCCTCCCGAGGAATTCCTGCAGGGTGCCCAAGATGGGCGCCCGCCCGCCTCTGCCCCCGTGCTTTTCCTTCAGTTTCCTGGCCCCAAGCCTCCTGTTCCAAAGGGGCCAAACATGCTTTAGCCCTCAGGATCCGGTTTCTACGTGCAAACCCAGCCTGTGGAGCAGCCCCTTCTGCTCAGCTACAAGAGAGCCATGCGACACACCAGGCGCTCCTGTGAGGAGCCTTTTGTAAGCAGAGGTTCTCTGCAAGGTGACGTGCCTAGCCAAGACAACGCTTCAGTCAGGCGTTGTCGACCCTGGAACTTTCAATCTCCCAGCAGTGCTTCGGGAAAAGTGTCCATCATTTTAGGCTGGTTGTAAAGTTACATTTCTGCTGGAGGTGAAGGGTCGTCAGCTTTGAGTTCGTAGAATCCATGTAACTCGCCGGGTATGATTCAGTGCAGCTAATAGCTAAGCCGGGAGTCTGACAGGCATTGCACGTGACACCGTTGCCCCACTCTGGTACCAAGACTGCTTTCCAGAGTTGGAGGTCTGGCTCTCCGCCGGAGCAAGCCGTGTGTTGCCCTGCCCTCTGCATGCGCAGAATGGAGGCCAAACACCCAAGTGGCTGCACGTTACTACTCTGAAGCCGCAGTTGACACTTTGGCTACAACGTGTTCTTCCTTGACCTGGGTCCAGGCGTGAGAGAGCCTGCAGTCCTGAGAGGCCTACCAGTGTTAAGGCAGTACCTTCACTAAGGCTTCTCAGAAAGATCTGCACTGCAACACTTTTCATGGCACACGCGGACCTTCCTTTGGCGGCATGGGGGCAGGTTTCCTAACCACTAGCCAAGAAGGCTTTGGGATGAGCTCCTAGTGAGGAACTGCACACACACCCTGGTTCTTTCGAGAAAACTCACTCTTCCTCCATTGCCTCCTAGGGAACTCCTACGGTGATTACGAAACAGGGAGCAGGACTTGGTTTCAGGCAGGTCTGAGCACGCAGCTCTCCGGACTGCCAACGGGACAGATTTTGCTTTTCTCGTCCAGCCCCCTTTTCACGGTTGCCACACAGCTCATGTAGCTGAAGTCCCCGGGCAGCCAAAAGAGACCCATGTCACATACTGTACCCATTCGCTGAAAGCACTTTGGAAAGCCAGGTTTCCTCCGGCAGGGAATTGCGCGAGCCAGTGTACGCCTTCGTTTCTCCTAGGTCATGGCACATCTTGCAACGGCCTAGCAGTCTTTGAAGGACGACGGCCTATTTCTCCCTCGAGAGGTGAAGTCCGGGTGCTGCTTCAGGGAGCAAGAGGTCAAGTATGGATTCCGAGAACTCGTGTAAGCACGGTGTTTTTCCAAAAGCAGCTCAGGGTTACAAAAGGAGGCCACCTCGCATTGCCCAGAAGCCCCGTTACAAACGTGTTCTTCAGGCATCCTCTAAGCTCTCCAAGTCGAGCTCTCCGATGGAGGAAAAACGTTGTTGCCCAGCCTCCTGCATACAAAACAGTAGAGTCCAAAGACCCTTGTGGCTGGGTGTTGCTCAGCAGGCTCAGATGCCACGTCTGCTCCACAGTGACCTTCCTCGGAATACGGTGCAGACGCTCGCATCGCATCCTCATCCTTACAGAGTCTTGAAAGGCACACCAGCATTTACAGCAGTTCAGTCGGGAAGGCCTCTTTGAAACTGCTGACTGCGACTGTGCTGGTGGAAAGAAACACTGCACCTTACCTTGAGTCTGGCGCTCGTCTGAATTATGCCCTAGACAACGTCCTCTGCTGGATGTACTCCTAGCAAGCAATTGCCAGCATTCCGTTTCACTGGGCAAAGTCTCCGTTCCTCCCTGGGTATTCTCGCAGGGTTGAGAAGGTTGGCGACCGCAGGGCTTTTCATTAAGCACTCATCATGGAAAACACGGACCTTCCTTGCAACACGCGGGCAAGTTTCCTTCCCACTGGCCAAGAAGGCTTTGGGATGAGAACCTAGCAAGGAACTGCACGCACTCTGGTTCGTTCAAGAAAATTCACTCTGCCTCAGGTTGCCTCTCAGGGTAATCCAGGGGTGAATAGAAGACGGGCAACAGGACTGTTTCTCAGGCAGCTCTGAGGACGCAGCTCTCCGGTTGGTCACTGGGGCAAATTGTGCCCTTCCCGTCCCCCTCCACTTTCACGGTTGACACCTAGCTCGTGTACCTGAAGTTCACAAGCAGGCCACATAGACACATGCCACACACATGGGCCCTTCCATGACAACACTTTGGCTAGCAGGAGTCCTCCTGAGCTGAATGGCGTGAGCCGGTGAACGCCTTAGTGTCGCCTACCTCACCGTGGATCTTGCAAAGGCCTAACCGTCTTCAAAGGCTGAGAGCACATGTCTCCAGCTGGATCTGAAGTCGACGTGCTGCTTGCGAGGGGAAGACGTCAGCTAGGAATTCTGAGAACCCTTGCCATGGCGGTGTTGGTTCCAGTGCAGCTCAGGTTTACCAACTGGGGTCCCCTTGCCTTGCACAGCAGACCAGGGAGAAAACTCTTCCTGAGGATTCTTCCAAGCTGTGGCTATCTGGCTCTCCGACGGAAGACACACATTGCTGCCTGGCCTTCGGCACACCAACAGCAGCGCCCAAAGACCATCATGAGGCATGAGGTTGCTCAGAAGGCACAGACGACACTTTCGGTACACAGTGATTTTCCTCGGAAAAGGGTGCAGTCGCGAGCGTCCTCAGATATGTAAAAGGCACACCAGCATTACAGCACTTCAGTGGTGAAAGCCTCGGGTCTACTTGTGACCACCAAGTGTGCTGATGGAAACACTGCCCCTTATGTTGAGTATGCCACTCAGCCGACCTTCTCCTTAGCTGAAGTAGTCTGCTGCATGACCTCCTGGCAAGGAGTGGCAGGCACACTGTTTCTTTCGAGAACACGCACTCTTCCTCCCGAGGAATTCCTGCAGGGTGCCCAAGATGGGCGCCCGCCCGCCTCTGCCCCCGTGCTTTTCCTTCAGTTTCCTGGCCCCAAGCCTCCTGTTCCAAAGGGGCCAAACATGCTTTAGCCCTCAGGATCCGGTTTCTACGTGCAAACCCAGCCTGTGGAGCAGCCCCTTCTGCTCAGCTACAAGAGAGCCATGCGACACACCAGGCGCTCCTGTGAGGAGCCTTTTGTAAGCAGAGGTTCTCTGCAAGGTGACGTGCCTAGCCAAGACAGCGCTTCAGTCAGGCGTTGTCGACCCTGGAACTTTCAATCTCCCAGCAGTGCTTCGGGAAAAGTGTCCATCATTTTAGGCTGGTTGTAAAGTTACATTTCTGCTGGAGGTGAAGGGTCGTCAGCTTTGAGTTCGTAGAATCCATGTAACTCGCCGGGTATGATTCAGTGCAGCTAATAGCTAAGCCGGGAGTCTGACAGGCATTGCACGTGACACCGTTGCCCCACTCTGGTACCAAGACTGCTTTCCAGAGTTGGAGGTCTGGCTCTCCGCCGGAGCAAGCCGTGTGTTGCCCTGCCCTCTGCATGCGCAGAATGGAGGCCAAACACCCAAGTGGCTGCACGTTACTACTCTGAAGCCGCAGTTGACACTTTGGCTACAACGTGTTCTTCCTTGACCTGGGTCCAGGCGTGAGAGAGCCTGCAGTCCTGAGAGGCCTACCAGTGTTAAGGCAGTACCTTCACTAAGGCTTCTCAGAAAGATCTGCACTGCAACACTTTTCATGGCACACGCGGACCTTCCTTTGGCGGCATGGGGGCAGGTTTCCTAACCACTAGCCAAGAAGGCTTTGGGATGAGCTCCTAGTGAGGAACTGCACACACACCCTGGTTCTTTCGAGAAAACTCACTCTTCCTCCATTGCCTCCTAGGGAACTCCTACGGTGATTACGAAACAGGGAGCAGGACTTGGTTTCAGGCAGGTCTGAGCACGCAGCTCTCCGGACTGCCAACGGGACAGATTTTGCTTTTCTCGTCCAGCCCCCTTTTCACGGTTGCCACACAGCTCATGTAGCTGAAGTCCCCGGGCAGCCAAAAGAGACCCATGTCACATACTGTACCCATTCGCTGAAAGCACTTTGGAAAGCCAGGTTTCCTCCGGCAGGGAATTGCGCGAGCCAGTGTACGCCTTCGTTTCTCCTAGGTCATGGCACATCTTGCAACGGCCTAGCAGTCTTTGAAGGACGACGGCCTATTTCTCCCTCGAGAGGTGAAGTCCGGGTGCTGCTTCAGGGAGCAAGAGGTCAAGTATGGATTCCGAGAACTCGTGTAAGCACGGTGTTTTTCCAAAAGCAGCTCAGGGTTACAAAAGGAGGCCACCTCGCATTGCCCAGAAGCCCCGTTACAAACGTGTTCTTCAGGCATCCTCTAAGCTCTCCAAGTCGAGCTCTCCGATGGAGGAAAAACGTTGTTGCCCAGCCTCCTGCATACAAAACAGTAGAGTCCAAAGACCCTTGTGGCTGGGTGTTGCTCAGCAGGCTCAGATGCCACGTCTGCTCCACAGTGACCTTCCTCGGAATACGGTGCAGACGCTCGCATCGCATCCTCATCCTTACAGAGTCTTGAAAGGCACACCAGCATTTACAGCAGTTCAGTCGGGAAGGCCTCTTTGAAACTGCTGACTGCGACTGTGCTGGTGGAAAGAAACACTGCACCTTACCTTGAGTCTGGCGCTCGTCTGAATTATGCCCTAGACAACGTCCTCTGCTGGATGTACTCCTAGCAAGCAATTGCCAGCATTCCGTTTCACTGGGCAAAGTCTCCGTTCCTCCCTGGGTATTCTCGCAGGGTTGAGAAGGTTGGCGACCGCAGGGCTTTTCATTAAGCACTCATCATGGAAAACACGGACCTTCCTTGCAACACGCGGGCAAGTTTCCTTCCCACTGGCCAAGAAGGCTTTGGGATGAGAACCTAGCAAGGAACTGCACGCACTCTGGTTCGTTCAAGAAAATTCACTCTGCCTCAGGTTGCCTCTCAGGGTAATCCAGGGGTGAATAGAAGACGGGCAACAGGACTGTTTCTCAGGCAGCTCTGAGGACGCAGCTCTCCGGTTGGTCACTGGGGCAAATTGTGCCCTTCCCGTCCCCCTCCACTTTCACGGTTGACACCTAGCTCGTGTACCTGAAGTTCACAAGCAGGCCACATAGACACATGCCACACACATGGGCCCTTCCATGACAACACTTTGGCTAGCAGGAGTCCTCCTGAGCTGAATGGCGTGAGCCGGTGAACGCCTTAGTGTCGCCTACCTCACCGTGGATCTTGCAAAGGCCTAACCGTCTTCAAAGGCTGAGAGCACATGTCTCCAGCTGGATCTGAAGTCGACGTGCTGCTTGCGAGGGGAAGACGTCAGCTAGGAATTCTGAGAACCCTTGCCATGGCGGTGTTGGTTCCAGTGCAGCTCAGGTTTACCAACTGGGGTCCCCTTGCCTTGCACAGCAGACCAGGGAGAAAACTCTTCCTGAGGATTCTTCCAAGCTGTGGCTATCTGGCTCTCCGACGGAAGACACACATTGCTGCCTGGCCTTCGGCACACCAACAGCAGCGCCCAAAGACCATCATGAGGCATGAGGTTGCTCAGAAGGCACAGACGACACTTTCGGTACACAGTGATTTTCCTCGGAAAAGGGTGCAGTCGCGAGCGTCCTCAGATATGTAAAAGGCACACCAGCATTACAGCACTTCAGTGGTGAAAGCCTCGGGTCTACTTGTGACCACCAAGTGTGCTGATGGAAACACTGCCCCTTATGTTGAGTATGCCACTCAGCCGACCTTCTCCTTAGCTGAAGTAGTCTGCTGCATGACCTCCTGGCAAGGAGTGGCAGGCACACTGTTTCTTTCGAGAACACACACTCTTCCTCCCGAGGAATTCCTGCAGGGTGCCCAAGATGGGCGCCCGCCCGCCTCTGCCCCCGTGCTTTTCCTTCAGTTTCCTGGCCCCAAGCCTCCTGTTCCAAAGGGGCCAAACATGCTTTAGCCCTCAGGATCCGGTTTCTACGTGCAAACCCAGCCTGTGGAGCAGCCCCTTCTGCTCAGCTACAAGAGAGCCATGCGACACACCAGGCGCTCCTGTGAGGAGCCTTTTGTAAGCAGAGGTTCTCTGCAAGGTGACGTGCCTAGCCAAGACAGCGCTTCAGTCAGGCGTTGTCGACCCTGGAACTTTCAATCTCCCAGCAGTGCTTCGGGAAAAGTGTCCATCATTTTAGGCTGGTTGTAAAGTTACATTTCTGCTGGAGGTGAAGGGTCGTCAGCTTTGAGTTCGTAGAATCCATGTAACTCGCCGGGTATGATTCAGTGCAGCTAATAGCTAAGCCGGGAGTCTGACAGGCATTGCACGTGACACCGTTGCCCCACTCTGGTACCAAGACTGCTTTCCAGAGTTGGAGGTCTGGCTCTCCGCCGGAGCAAGCCGTGTGTTGCCCTGCCCTCTGCATGCGCAGAATGGAGGCCAAACACCCAAGTGGCTGCACGTTACTACTCTGAAGCCGCAGTTGACACTTTGGCTACAACGTGTTCTTCCTTGACCTGGGTCCAGGCGTGAGAGAGCCTGCAGTCCTGAGAGGCCTACCAGTGTTAAGGCAGTACCTTCACTAAGGCTTCTCAGAAAGATCTGCACTGCAACACTTTTCATGGCACACGCGGACCTTCCTTTGGCGGCATGGGGGCAGGTTTCCTAACCACTAGCCAAGAAGGCTTTGGGATGAGCTCCTAGTGAGGAACTGCACACACACCCTGGTTCTTTCGAGAAAACTCACTCTTCCTCCATTGCCTCCTAGGGAACTCCTACGGTGATTACGAAACAGGGAGCAGGACTTGGTTTCAGGCAGGTCTGAGCACGCAGCTCTCCGGACTGCCAACGGGACAGATTTTGCTTTTCTCGTCCAGCCCCCTTTTCACGGTTGCCACACAGCTCATGTAGCTGAAGTCCCCGGGCAGCCAAAAGAGACCCATGTCACATACTGTACCCATTCGCTGAAAGCACTTTGGAAAGCCAGGTTTCCTCCGGCAGGGAATTGCGCGAGCCAGTGTACGCCTTCGTTTCTCCTAGGTCATGGTACATCTTGCAACGGCCTAGCAGTCTTTGAAGGACGACGGCCTATTTCTCCCTCGAGAGGTGAAGTCCGGGTGCTGCTTCAGGGAGCAAGAGGTCAAGTATGGATTCCGAGAACTCGTGTAAGCACGGTGTTTTTCCAAAAGCAGCTCAGGGTTACAAAAGGAGGCCACCTCGCATTGCCCAGAAGCCCCGTTACAAACGTGTTCTTCAGGCATCCTCTAAGCTCTCCAAGTCGAGCTCTCCGATGGAGGAAAAACGTTGTTGCCCAGCCTCCTGCATACAAAACAGTAGAGTCCAAAGACCCTTGTGGCTGGGTGTTGCTCAGCAGGCTCAGATGCCACTTCTGCTCCACAGTGACCTTCCTCGGAATACGGTGCAGACGCTCGCATCGCATCCTCATCCTTACAGAGTCTTGAAAGGCACACCAGCATTTACAGCAGTTCAGTCGGGAAGGCCTCTTTGAAACTGCTGACTGCGACTGTGCTGGTGGAAAGAAACACTGCACCTTACCTTGAGTCTGGCGCTCGTCTGAATTATGCCCTAGACAACGTCCTCTGCTGGATGTACTCCTAGCAAGCAATTGCCAGCATTCCGTTTCACTGGGCAAAGTCTCCGTTCCTCCCTGGGTATTCTCGCAGGGTTGAGAAGGTTGGCGACCGCAGGGCTTTTCATTAAGCACTCATCATGGAAAACACGGACCTTCCTTGCAACACGCGGGCAAGTTTCCTTCCCACTGGCCAAGAAGGCTTTGGGATGAGAACCTAGCAAGGAACTGCACGCACTCTGGTTCGTTCAAGAAAATTCACTCTGCCTCAGGTTGCCTCTCAGGGTAATCCAGGGGTGAATAGAAGACGGGCAACAGGACTGTTTCTCAGGCAGCTCTGAGGACGCAGCTCTCCGGTTGGTCACTGGGGCAAATTGTGCCCTTCCCGTCCCCCTCCACTTTCACGGTTGACACCTAGCTCGTGTACCTGAAGTTCACAAGCAGGCCACATAGACACATGCCACACACATGGGCCCTTCCATGACAACACTTTGGCTAGCAGGAGTCCTCCTGAGCTGAATGGCGTGAGCCGGTGAACGCCTTAGTGTCGCCTACCTCACCGTGGATCTTGCAAAGGCCTAACCGTCTTCAAAGGCTGAGAGCACATGTCTCCAGCTGGATCTGAAGTCGACGTGCTGCTTGCGAGGGGAAGACGTCAGCTAGGAATTCTGAGAACCCTTGCCATGGCGGTGTTGGTTCCAGTGCAGCTCAGGTTTACCAACTGGGGTCCCCTTGCCTTGCACAGCAGACCAGGGAGAAAACTCTTCCTGAGGATTCTTCCAAGCTGTGGCTATCTGGCTCTCCGACGGAAGACACACATTGCTGCCTGGCCTTCGGCACACCAACAGCAGCGCCCAAAGACCATCATGAGGCATGAGGTTGCTCAGAAGGCACAGACGACACTTTCGGTACACAGTGATTTTCCTCGGAAAAGGGTGCAGTCGCGAGCGTCCTCAGATATGTAAAAGGCACACCAGCATTACAGCACTTCAGTGGTGAAAGCCTCGGGTCTACTTGTGACCACCAAGTGTGCTGATGGAAACACTGCCCCTTATGTTGAGTATGCCACTCAGCCGACCTTCTCCTTAGCTGAAGTAGTCTGCTGCATGACCTCCTGGCAAGGAGTGGCAGGCACACTGTTTCTTTCGAGAACACGCACTCTTCCTCCCGAGGAATTCCTGCAGGGTGCCCAAGATGGGCGCCCGCCCGCCTCTGCCCCCGTGCTTTTCCTTCAGTTTCCTGGCCCCAAGCCTCCTGTTCCAAAGGGGCCAAACATGCTTTAGCCCTCAGGATCCGGTTTCTACGTGCAAACCCAGCCTGTGGAGCAGCCCCTTCTGCTCAGCTACAAGAGAGCCATGCGACACACCAGGCGCTCCTGTGAGGAGCCTTTTGTAAGCAGAGGTTCTCTGCAAGGTGACGTGCCTAGCCAAGACAGCGCTTCAGTCAGGCGTTGTCGACCCTGGAACTTTCAATCTCCCAGCAGTGCTTCGGGAAAAGTGTCCATCATTTTAGGCTGGTTGTAAAGTTACATTTCTGCTGGAGGTGAAGGGTCGTCAGCTTTGAGTTCGTAGAATCCATGTAACTCGCCGGGTATGATTCAGTGCAGCTAATAGCTAAGCCGGGAGTCTGACAGGCATTGCACGTGACACCGTTGCCCCACTCTGGTACCAAGACTGCTTTCCAGAGTTGGAGGTCTGGCTCTCCGCCGGAGCAAGCCGTGTGTTGCCCTGCCCTCTGCATGCGCAGAATGGAGGCCAAACACCCAAGTGGCTGCACGTTACTACTCTGAAGCCGCAGTTGACACTTTGGCTACAACGTGTTCTTCCTTGACCTGGGTCCAGGCGTGAGAGAGCCTGCAGTCCTGAGAGGCCTACCAGTGTTAAGGCAGTACCTTCACTAAGGCTTCTCAGAAAGATCTGCACTGCAACACTTTTCATGGCACACGCGGACCTTCCTTTGGCGGCATGGGGGCAGGTTTCCTAACCACTAGCCAAGAAGGCTTTGGGATGAGCTCCTAGTGAGGAACTGCACACACACCCTGGTTCTTTCGAGAAAACTCACTCTTCCTCCATTGCCTCCTAGGGAACTCCTACGGTGATTACGAAACAGGGAGCAGGACTTGGTTTCAGGCAGGTCTGAGCACGCAGCTCTCCGGACTGCCAACGGGACAGATTTTGCTTTTCTCGTCCAGCCCCCTTTTCACGGTTGCCACACAGCTCATGTAGCTGAAGTCCCCGGGCAGCCAAAAGAGACCCATGTCACATACTGTACCCATTCGCTGAAAGCACTTTGGAAAGCCAGGTTTCCTCCGGCAGGGAATTGCGTGAGCCAGTGTACGCCTTCGTTTCTCCTAGGTCATGGTACATCTTGCAACGGCCTAGCAGTCTTTGAAGGACGACGGCCTATTTCTCCCTCGAGAGGTGAAGTCCGGGTGCTGCTTCAGGGAGCAAGAGGTCAAGTATGGATTCCGAGAACTCGTGTAAGCACGGTGTTTTTCCAAAAGCAGCTCAGGGTTACAAAAGGAGGCCACCTCGCATTGCCCAGAAGCCCCGTTACAAACGTGTTCTTCAGGCATCCTCTAAGCTCTCCAAGTCGAGCTCTCCGATGGAGGAAAAACGTTGTTGCCCAGCCTCCTGCATACAAAACAGTAGAGTCCAAAGACCCTTGTGGCTGGGTGTTGCTCAGCAGGCTCAGATGCCACTTCTGCTCCACAGTGACCTTCCTCGGAATACGGTGCAGACGCTCGCATCGCATCCTCATCCTTACAGAGTCTTGAAAGGCACACCAGCATTTACAGCAGTTCAGTCGGGAAGGCCTCTTTGAAACTGCTGACTGCGACTGTGCTGGTGGAAAGAAACACTGCACCTTACCTTGAGTCTGGCGCTCGTCTGAATTATGCCCTAGACAACGTCCTCTGCTGGATGTACTCCTAGCAAGCAATTGCCAGCATTCCGTTTCACTGGGCAAAGTCTCCGTTCCTCCCTGGGTATTCTCGCAGGGTTGAGAAGGTTGGCGACCGCAGGGCTTTTCATTAAGCACTCATCATGGAAAACACGGACCTTCCTTGCAACACGCGGGCAAGTTTCCTTCCCACTGGCCAAGAAGGCTTTGGGATGAGAACCTAGCAAGGAACTGCACGCACTCTGGTTCGTTCAAGAAAATTCACTCTGCCTCAGGTTGCCTCTCAGGGTAATCCAGGGGTGAATAGAAGACGGGCAACAGGACTGTTTCTCAGGCAGCTCTGAGGACGCAGCTCTCCGGTTGGTCACTGGGGCAAATTGTGCCCTTCCCGTCCCCCTCCACTTTCACGGTTGACACCTAGCTCGTGTACCTGAAGTTCACAAGCAGGCCACATAGACACATGCCACACACATGGGCCCTTCCATGACAACACTTTGGCTAGCAGGAGTCCTCCTGAGCTGAATGGCGTGAGCCGGTGAACGCCTTAGTGTCGCCTACCTCACCGTGGATCTTGCAAAGGCCTAACCGTCTTCAAAGGCTGAGAGCACATGTCTCCAGCTGGATCTGAAGTCGACGTGCTGCTTGCGAGGGGAAGACGTCAGCTAGGAATTCTGAGAACCCTTGCCATGGCGGTGTTGGTTCCAGTGCAGCTCAGGTTTACCAACTGGGGTCCCCTTGCCTTGCACAGCAGACCAGGGAGAAAACTCTTCCTGAGGATTCTTCCAAGCTGTGGCTATCTGGCTCTCCGACGGAAGACACACATTGCTGCCTGGCCTTCGGCACACCAACAGCAGCGCCCAAAGACCATCATGAGGCATGAGGTTGCTCAGAAGGCACAGACGACACTTTCGGTACACAGTGATTTTCCTCGGAAAAGGGTGCAGTCGCGAGCGTCCTCAGATATGTAAAAGGCACACCAGCATTACAGCACTTCAGTGGTGAAAGCCTCGGGTCTACTTGTGACCACCAAGTGTGCTGATGGAAACACTGCCCCTTATGTTGAGTATGCCACTCAGCCGACCTTCTCCTTAGCTGAAGTAGTCTGCTGCATGACCTCCTGGCAAGGAGTGGCAGGCACACTGTTTCTTTCGAGAACACGCACTCTTCCTCCCGAGGAATTCCTGCAGGGTGCCCAAGATGGGCGCCCGCCCGCCTCTGCCCCCGTGCTTTTCCTTCAGTTTCCTGGCCCCAAGCCTCCTGTTCCAAAGGGGCCAAACATGCTTTAGCCCTCAGGATCCGGTTTCTACGTGCAAACCCAGCCTGTGGAGCAGCCCCTTCTGCTCAGCTACAAGAGAGCCATGCGACACACCAGGCGCTCCTGTGAGGAGCCTTTTGTAAGCAGAGGTTCTCTGCAAGGTGACGTGCCTAGCCAAGACAGCGCTTCAGTCAGGCGTTGTCGACCCTGGAACTTTCAATCTCCCAGCAGTGCTTCGGGAAAAGTGTCCATCATTTTAGGCTGGTTGTAAAGTTACATTTCTGCTGGAGGTGAAGGGTCGTCAGCTTTGAGTTCGTAGAATCCATGTAACTCGCCGGGTATGATTCAGTGCAGCTAATAGCTAAGCCGGGAGTCTGACAGGCATTGCACGTGACACCGTTGCCCCACTCTGGTACCAAGACTGCTTTCCAGAGTTGGAGGTCTGGCTCTCCGCCGGAGCAAGCCGTGTGTTGCCCTGCCCTCTGCATGCGCAGAATGGAGGCCAAACACCCAAGTGGCTGCACGTTACTACTCTGAAGCCGCAGTTGACACTTTGGCTACAACGTGTTCTTCCTTGACCTGGGTCCAGGCGTGAGAGAGCCTGCAGTCCTGAGAGGCCTACCAGTGTTAAGGCAGTACCTTCACTAAGGCTTCTCAGAAAGATCTGCACTGCAACACTTTTCATGGCACACGCGGACCTTCCTTTGGCGGCATGGGGGCAGGTTTCCTAACCACTAGCCAAGAAGGCTTTGGGATGAGCTCCTAGTGAGGAACTGCACACACACCCTGGTTCTTTCGAGAAAACTCACTCTTCCTCCATTGCCTCCTAGGGAACTCCTACGGTGATTACGAAACAGGGAGCAGGACTTGGTTTCAGGCAGGTCTGAGCACGCAGCTCTCCGGACTGCCAACGGGACAGATTTTGCTTTTCTCGTCCAGCCCCCTTTTCACGGTTGCCACACAGCTCATGTAGCTGAAGTCCCCGGGCAGCCAAAAGAGACCCATGTCACATACTGTACCCATTCGCTGAAAGCACTTTGGAAAGCCAGGTTTCCTCCGGCAGGGAATTGCGCGAGCCAGTGTACGCCTTCGTTTCTCCTAGGTCATGGTACATCTTGCAACGGCCTAGCAGTCTTTGAAGGACGACGGCCTATTTCTCCCTCGAGAGGTGAAGTCCGGGTGCTGCTTCAGGGAGCAAGAGGTCAAGTATGGATTCCGAGAACTCGTGTAAGCACGGTGTTTTTCCAAAAGCAGCTCAGGGTTACAAAAGGAGGCCACCTCGCATTGCCCAGAAGCCCCGTTACAAACGTGTTCTTCAGGCATCCTCTAAGCTCTCCAAGTCGAGCTCTCCGATGGAGGAAAAACGTTGTTGCCCAGCCTCCTGCATACAAAACAGTAGAGTCCAAAGACCCTTGTGGCTGGGTGTTGCTCAGCAGGCTCAGATGCCACTTCTGCTCCACAGTGACCTTCCTCGGAATACGGTGCAGACGCTCGCATCGCATCCTCATCCTTACAGAGTCTTGAAAGGCACACCAGCATTTACAGCAGTTCAGTCGGGAAGGCCTCTTTGAAACTGCTGACTGCGACTGTGCTGGTGGAAAGAAACACTGCACCTTACCTTGAGTCTGGCGCTCGTCTGAATTATGCCCTAGACAACGTCCTCTGCTGGATGTACTCCTAGCAAGCAATTGCCAGCATTCCGTTTCACTGGGCAAAGTCTCCGTTCCTCCCTGGGTATTCTCGCAGGGTTGAGAAGGTTGGCGACCGCAGGGCTTTTCATTAAGCACTCATCATGGAAAACACGGACCTTCCTTGCAACACGCGGGCAAGTTTCCTTCCCACTGGCCAAGAAGGCTTTGGGATGAGAACCTAGCAAGGAACTGCACGCACTCTGGTTCGTTCAAGAAAATTCACTCTGCCTCAGGTTGCCTCTCAGGGTAATCCAGGGGTGAATAGAAGACGGGCAACAGGACTGTTTCTCAGGCAGCTCTGAGGACGCAGCTCTCCGGTTGGTCACTGGGGCAAATTGTGCCCTTCCCGTCCCCCTCCACTTTCACGGTTGACACCTAGCTCGTGTACCTGAAGTTCACAAGCAGGCCACATAGACACATGCCACACACATGGGCCCTTCCATGACAACACTTTGGCTAGCAGGAGTCCTCCTGAGCTGAATGGCGTGAGCCGGTGAACGCCTTAGTGTCGCCTACCTCACCGTGGATCTTGCAAAGGCCTAACCGTCTTCAAAGGCTGAGAGCACATGTCTCCAGCTGGATCTGAAGTCGACGTGCTGCTTGCGAGGGGAAGACGTCAGCTAGGAATTCTGAGAACCCTTGCCATGGCGGTGTTGGTTCCAGTGCAGCTCAGGTTTACCAACTGGGGTCCCCTTGCCTTGCACAGCAGACCAGGGAGAAAACTCTTCCTGAGGATTCTTCCAAGCTGTGGCTATCTGGCTCTCCGACGGAAGACACACATTGCTGCCTGGCCTTCGGCACACCAACAGCAGCGCCCAAAGACCATCATGAGGCATGAGGTTGCTCAGAAGGCACAGACGACACTTTCGGTACACAGTGATTTTCCTCGGAAAAGGGTGCAGTCGCGAGCGTCCTCAGATATGTAAAAGGCACACCAGCATTACAGCACTTCAGTGGTGAAAGCCTCGGGTCTACTTGTGACCACCAAGTGTGCTGATGGAAACACTGCCCCTTATGTTGAGTATGCCACTCAGCCGACCTTCTCCTTAGCTGAAGTAGTCTGCTGCATGACCTCCTGGCAAGGAGTGGCAGGCACACTGTTTCTTTCGAGAACACGCACTCTTCCTCCCGAGGAATTCCTGCAGGGTGCCCAAGATGGGCGCCCGCCCGCCTCTGCCCCCGTGCTTTTCCTTCAGTTTCCTGGCCCCAAGCCTCCTGTTCCAAAGGGGCCAAACATGCTTTAGCCCTCAGGATCCGGTTTCTACGTGCAAACCCAGCCTGTGGAGCAGCCCCTTCTGCTCAGCTACAAGAGAGCCATGCGACACACCAGGCGCTCCTGTGAGGAGCCTTTTGTAAGCAGAGGTTCTCTGCAAGGTGACGTGCCTAGCCAAGACAGCGCTTCAGTCAGGCGTTGTCGACCCTGGAACTTTCAATCTCCCAGCAGTGCTTCGGGAAAAGTGTCCATCATTTTAGGCTGGTTGTAAAGTTACATTTCTGCTGGAGGTGAAGGGTCGTCAGCTTTGAGTTCGTAGAATCCATGTAACTCGCCGGGTATGATTCAGTGCAGCTAATAGCTAAGCCGGGAGTCTGACAGGCATTGCACGTGACACCGTTGCCCCACTCTGGTACCAAGACTGCTTTCCAGAGTTGGAGGTCTGGCTCTCCGCCGGAGCAAGCCGTGTGTTGCCCTGCCCTCTGCATGCGCAGAATGGAGGCCAAACACCCAAGTGGCTGCACGTTACTACTCTGAAGCCGCAGTTGACACTTTGGCTACAACGTGTTCTTCCTTGACCTGGGTCCAGGCGTGAGAGAGCCTGCAGTCCTGAGAGGCCTACCAGTGTTAAGGCAGTACCTTCACTAAGGCTTCTCAGAAAGATCTGCACTGCAACACTTTTCATGGCACACGCGGACCTTCCTTTGGCGGCATGGGGGCAGGTTTCCTAACCACTAGCCAAGAAGGCTTTGGGATGAGCTCCTAGTGAGGAACTGCACACACACCCTGGTTCTTTCGAGAAAACTCACTCTTCCTCCATTGCCTCCTAGGGAACTCCTACGGTGATTACGAAACAGGGAGCAGGACTTGGTTTCAGGCAGGTCTGAGCACGCAGCTCTCCGGACTGCCAACGGGACAGATTTTGCTTTTCTCGTCCAGCCCCCTTTTCACGGTTGCCACACAGCTCATGTAGCTGAAGTCCCCGGGCAGCCAAAAGAGACCCATGTCACATACTGTACCCATTCGCTGAAAGCACTTTGGAAAGCCAGGTTTCCTCCGGCAGGGAATTGCGCGAGCCAGTGTACGCCTTCGTTTCTCCTAGGTCATGGTACATCTTGCAACGGCCTAGCAGTCTTTGAAGGACGACGGCCTATTTCTCCCTCGAGAGGTGAAGTCCGGGTGCTGCTTCAGGGAGCAAGAGGTCAAGTATGGATTCCGAGAACTCGTGTAAGCACGGTGTTTTTCCAAAAGCAGCTCAGGGTTACAAAAGGAGGCCACCTCGCATTGCCCAGAAGCCCCGTTACAAACGTGTTCTTCAGGCATCCTCTAAGCTCTCCAAGTCGAGCTCTCCGATGGAGGAAAAACGTTGTTGCCCAGCCTCCTGCATACAAAACAGTAGAGTCCAAAGACCCTTGTGGCTGGGTGTTGCTCAGCAGGCTCAGATGCCACTTCTGCTCCACAGTGACCTTCCTCGGAATACGGTGCAGACGCTCGCATCGCATCCTCATCCTTACAGAGTCTTGAAAGGCACACCAGCATTTACAGCAGTTCAGTCGGGAAGGCCTCTTTGAAACTGCTGACTGCGACTGTGCTGGTGGAAAGAAACACTGCACCTTACCTTGAGTCTGGCGCTCGTCTGAATTATGCCCTAGACAACGTCCTCTGCTGGATGTACTCCTAGCAAGCAATTGCCAGCATTCCGTTTCACTGGGCAAAGTCTCCGTTCCTCCCTGGGTATTCTCGCAGGGTTGAGAAGGTTGGCGACCGCAGGGCTTTTCATTAAGCACTCATCATGGAAAACACGGACCTTCCTTGCAACACGCGGGCAAGTTTCCTTCCCACTGGCCAAGAAGGCTTTGGGATGAGAACCTAGCAAGGAACTGCACGCACTCTGGTTCGTTCAAGAAAATTCACTCTGCCTCAGGTTGCCTCTCAGGGTAATCCAGGGGTGAATAGAAGACGGGCAACAGGACTGTTTCTCAGGCAGCTCTGAGGACGCAGCTCTCCGGTTGGTCACTGGGGCAAATTGTGCCCTTCCCGTCCCCCTCCACTTTCACGGTTGACACCTAGCTCGTGTACCTGAAGTTCACAAGCAGGCCACATAGACACATGCCACACACATGGGCCCTTCCATGACAACACTTTGGCTAGCAGGAGTCCTCCTGAGCTGAATGGCGTGAGCCGGTGAACGCCTTAGTGTCGCCTACCTCACCGTGGATCTTGCAAAGGCCTAACCGTCTTCAAAGGCTGAGAGCACATGTCTCCAGCTGGATCTGAAGTCGACGTGCTGCTTGCGAGGGGAAGACGTCAGCTAGGAATTCTGAGAACCCTTGCCATGGCGGTGTTGGTTCCAGTGCAGCTCAGGTTTACCAACTGGGGTCCCCTTGCCTTGCACAGCAGACCAGGGAGAAAACTCTTCCTGAGGATTCTTCCAAGCTGTGGCTATCTGGCTCTCCGACGGAAGACACACATTGCTGCCTGGCCTTCGGCACACCAACAGCAGCGCCCAAAGACCATCATGAGGCATGAGGTTGCTCAGAAGGCACAGACGACACTTTCGGTACACAGTGATTTTCCTCGGAAAAGGGTGCAGTCGCGAGCGTCCTCAGATATGTAAAAGGCACACCAGCATTACAGCACTTCAGTGGTGAAAGCCTCGGGTCTACTTGTGACCACCAAGTGTGCTGATGGAAACACTGCCCCTTATGTTGAGTATGCCACTCAGCCGACCTTCTCCTTAGCTGAAGTAGTCTGCTGCATGACCTCCTGGCAAGGAGTGGCAGGCACACTGTTTCTTTCGAGAACACGCACTCTTCCTCCCGAGGAATTCCTGCAGGGTGCCCAAGATGGGCGCCCGCCCGCCTCTGCCCCCGTGCTTTTCCTTCAGTTTCCTGGCCCCAAGCCTCCTGTTCCAAAGGGGCCAAACATGCTTTAGCCCTCAGGATCCGGTTTCTACGTGCAAACCCAGCCTGTGGAGCAGCCCCTTCTGCTCAGCTACAAGAGAGCCATGCGACACACCAGGCGCTCCTGTGAGGAGCCTTTTGTAAGCAGAGGTTCTCTGCAAGGTGACGTGCCTAGCCAAGACAGCGCTTCAGTCAGGCGTTGTCGACCCTGGAACTTTCAATCTCCCAGCAGTGCTTCGGGAAAAGTGTCCATCATTTTAGGCTGGTTGTAAAGTTACATTTCTGCTGGAGGTGAAGGGTCGTCAGCTTTGAGTTCGTAGAATCCATGTAACTCGCCGGGTATGATTCAGTGCAGCTAATAGCTAAGCCGGGAGTCTGACAGGCATTGCACGTGACACCGTTGCCCCACTCTGGTACCAAGACTGCTTTCCAGAGTTGGAGGTCTGGCTCTCCGCCGGAGCAAGCCGTGTGTTGCCCTGCCCTCTGCATGCGCAGAATGGAGGCCAAACACCCAAGTGGCTGCACGTTACTACTCTGAAGCCGCAGTTGACACTTTGGCTACAACGTGTTCTTCCTTGACCTGGGTCCAGGCGTGAGAGAGCCTGCAGTCCTGAGAGGCCTACCAGTGTTAAGGCAGTACCTTCACTAAGGCTTCTCAGAAAGATCTGCACTGCAACACTTTTCATGGCACACGCGGACCTTCCTTTGGCGGCATGGGGGCAGGTTTCCTAACCACTAGCCAAGAAGGCTTTGGGATGAGCTCCTAGTGAGGAACTGCACACACACCCTGGTTCTTTCGAGAAAACTCACTCTTCCTCCATTGCCTCCTAGGGAACTCCTACGGTGATTACGAAACAGGGAGCAGGACTTGGTTTCAGGCAGGTCTGAGCACGCAGCTCTCCGGACTGCCAACGGGACAGATTTTGCTTTTCTCGTCCAGCCCCCTTTTCACGGTTGCCACACAGCTCATGTAGCTGAAGTCCCCGGGCAGCCAAAAGAGACCCATGTCACATACTGTACCCATTCGCTGAAAGCACTTTGGAAAGCCAGGTTTCCTCCGGCAGGGAATTGCGCGAGCCAGTGTACGCCTTCGTTTCTCCTAGGTCATGGTACATCTTGCAACGGCCTAGCAGTCTTTGAAGGACGACGGCCTATTTCTCCCTCGAGAGGTGAAGTCCGGGTGCTGCTTCAGGGAGCAAGAGGTCAAGTATGGATTCCGAGAACTCGTGTAAGCACGGTGTTTTTCCAAAAGCAGCTCAGGGTTACAAAAGGAGGCCACCTCGCATTGCCCAGAAGCCCCGTTACAAACGTGTTCTTCAGGCATCCTCTAAGCTCTCCAAGTCGAGCTCTCCGATGGAGGAAAAACGTTGTTGCCCAGCCTCCTGCATACAAAACAGTAGAGTCCAAAGACCCTTGTGGCTGGGTGTTGCTCAGCAGGCTCAGATGCCACTTCTGCTCCACAGTGACCTTCCTCGGAATACGGTGCAGACGCTCGCATCGCATCCTCATCCTTACAGAGTCTTGAAAGGCACACCAGCATTTACAGCAGTTCAGTCGGGAAGGCCTCTTTGAAACTGCTGACTGCGACTGTGCTGGTGGAAAGAAACACTGCACCTTACCTTGAGTCTGGCGCTCGTCTGAATTATGCCCTAGACAACGTCCTCTGCTGGATGTACTCCTAGCAAGCAATTGCCAGCATTCCGTTTCACTGGGCAAAGTCTCCGTTCCTCCCTGGGTATTCTCGCAGGGTTGAGAAGGTTGGCGACCGCAGGGCTTTTCATTAAGCACTCATCATGGAAAACACGGACCTTCCTTGCAACACGCGGGCAAGTTTCCTTCCCACTGGCCAAGAAGGCTTTGGGATGAGAACCTAGCAAGGAACTGCACGCACTCTGGTTCGTTCAAGAAAATTCACTCTGCCTCAGGTTGCCTCTCAGGGTAATCCAGGGGTGAATAGAAGACGGGCAACAGGACTGTTTCTCAGGCAGCTCTGAGGACGCAGCTCTCCGGTTGGTCACTGGGGCAAATTGTGCCCTTCCCGTCCCCCTCCACTTTCACGGTTGACACCTAGCTCGTGTACCTGAAGTTCACAAGCAGGCCACATAGACACATGCCACACACATGGGCCCTTCCATGACAACACTTTGGCTAGCAGGAGTCCTCCTGAGCTGAATGGCGTGAGCCGGTGAACGCCTTAGTGTCGCCTACCTCACCGTGGATCTTGCAAAGGCCTAACCGTCTTCAAAGGCTGAGAGCACATGTCTCCAGCTGGATCTGAAGTCGACGTGCTGCTTGCGAGGGGAAGACGTCAGCTAGGAATTCTGAGAACCCTTGCCATGGCGGTGTTGGTTCCAGTGCAGCTCAGGTTTACCAACTGGGGTCCCCTTGCATTGCACAGCAGACCAGGGAGAAAACTCTTCCTGAGGATTCTTCCAAGCTGTGGCTATCTGGCTCTCCGACGGAAGACACACATTGCTGCCTGGCCTTCGGCACACCAACAGCAGCGCCCAAAGACCATCATGAGGCATGAGGTTGCTCAGAAGGCACAGACGACACTTTCGGTACACAGTGATTTTCCTCGGAAAAGGGTGCAGTCGCGAGCGTCCTCAGATATGTAAAAGGCACACCAGCATTACAGCACTTCAGTGGTGAAAGCCTCGGGTCTACTTGTGACCACCAAGTGTGCTGATGGAAACACTGCCCCTTATGTTGAGTATGCCACTCAGCCGACCTTCTCCTTAGCTGAAGTAGTCTGCTGCATGACCTCCTGGCAAGGAGTGGCAGGCACACTGTTTCTTTCGAGAACACGCACTCTTCCTCCCGAGGAATTCCTGCAGGGTGCCCAAGATGGGCGCCCGCCCGCCTCTGCCCCCGTGCTTTTCCTTCAGTTTCCTGGCCCCAAGCCTCCTGTTCCAAAGGGGCCAAACATGCTTTAGCCCTCAGGATCCGGTTTCTACGTGCAAACCCAGCCTGTGGAGCAGCCCCTTCTGCTCAGCTACAAGAGAGCCATGCGACACACCAGGCGCTCCTGTGAGGAGCCTTTTGTAAGCAGAGGTTCTCTGCAAGGTGACGTGCCTAGCCAAGACAGCGCTTCAGTCAGGCGTTGTCGACCCTGGAACTTTCAATCTCCCAGCAGTGCTTCGGGAAAAGTGTCCATCATTTTAGGCTGGTTGTAAAGTTACATTTCTGCTGGAGGTGAAGGGTCGTCAGCTTTGAGTTCGTAGAATCCATGTAACTCGCCGGGTATGATTCAGTGCAGCTAATAGCTAAGCCGGGAGTCTGACAGGCATTGCACGTGACACCGTTGCCCCACTCTGGTACCAAGACTGCTTTCCAGAGTTGGAGGTCTGGCTCTCTGCCGGAGCAAGCCGTGTGTTGCCCTGCCCTCTGCATGCGCAGAATGGAGGCCAAACACCCAAGTGGCTGCACGTTACTACTCTGAAGCCGCAGTTGACACTTTGGCTACAACGTGTTCTTCCTTGACCTGGGTCCAGGCGTGAGAGAGCCTGCAGTCCTGAGAGGCCTACCAGTGTTAAGGCAGTACCTTCACTAAGGCTTCTCAGAAAGATCTGCACTGCAACACTTTTCATGGCACACGCGGACCTTCCTTTGGCGGCATGGGGGCAGGTTTCCTAACCACTAGCCAAGAAGGCTTTGGGATGAGCTCCTAGTGAGGAACTGCACACACACCCTGGTTCTTTCGAGAAAACTCACTCTTCCTCCATTGCCTCCTAGGGAACTCCTACGGTGATTACGAAACAGGGAGCAGGACTTGGTTTCAGGCAGGTCTGAGCACGCAGCTCTCCGGACTGCCAACGGGACAGATTTTGCTTTTCTCGTCCAGCCCCCTTTTCACGGTTGCCACACAGCTCATGTAGCTGAAGTCCCCGGGCAGCCAAAAGAGACCCATGTCACATACTGTACCCATTCGCTGAAAGCACTTTGGAAAGCCAGGTTTCCTCCGGCAGGGAATTGCGCGAGCCAGTGTACGCCTTCGTTTCTCCTAGGTCATGGTACATCTTGCAACGGCCTAGCAGTCTTTGAAGGACGACGGCCTATTTCTCCCTCGAGAGGTGAAGTCCGGGTGCTGCTTCAGGGAGCAAGAGGTCAAGTATGGATTCCGAGAACTCGTGTAAGCACGGTGTTTTTCCAAAAGCAGCTCAGGGTTACAAAAGGAGGCCACCTCGCATTGCCCAGAAGCCCCGTTACAAACGTGTTCTTCAGGCATCCTCTAAGCTCTCCAAGTCGAGCTCTCCGATGGAGGAAAAACGTTGTTGCCCAGCCTCCTGCATACAAAACAGTAGAGTCCAAAGACCCTTGTGGCTGGGTGTTGCTCAGCAGGCTCAGATGCCACGTCTGCTCCACAGTGACCTTCCTCGGAATGCGGTGCAGACGCTCGCATCCTCATCCTTACAGAGTCTTGAAAGGCACACCAGCATTTACAGCAGTTCAGTCGGGAAGGCCTCTTTGAAACTGCTGACTGCGACTGTGCTGGTGGAAAGAAACACTGCACCTTACCTTGAGTCTGGCGCTCGTCTGAATTATGCCCTAGACAACGTCCTCTGCTGGATGTACTCCTAGCAAGCAATTGCCAGCATTCCGTTTCACTGGGCAAAGTCTCCGTTCCTCCCTGGGTATTCTCGCAGGGTTGAGAAGGTTGGCGACCGCAGGGCTTTTCATTAAGCACTCATCATGGAAAACACGGACCTTCCTTGCAACACGCGGGCAAGTTTCCTTCCCACTGGCCAAGAAGGCTTTGGGATGAGAACCTAGCAAGGAACTGCACGCACTCTGGTTCGTTCAAGAAAATTCACTCTGCCTCAGGTTGCCTCTCAGGGTAATCCAGGGGTGAATAGAAGACGGGCAACAGGACTGTTTCTCAGGCAGCTCTGAGGACGCAGCTCTCCGGTTGGTCACTGGGGCAAATTGTGCCCTTCCCGTCCCCCTCCACTTTCACGGTTGACACCTAGCTCGTGTACCTGAAGTTCACAAGCAGGCCACATAGACACATGCCACACACATGGGCCCTTCCATGACAACACTTTGGCTAGCAGGAGTCCTCCTGAGCTGAATGGCGTGAGCCGGTGAACGCCTTAGTGTCGCCTACCTCACCGTGGATCTTGCAAAGGCCTAACCGTCTTCAAAGGCTGAGAGCACATGTCTCCAGCTGGATCTGAAGTCGACGTGCTGCTTGCGAGGGGAAGACGTCAGCTAGGAATTCTGAGAACCCTTGCCATGGCGGTGTTGGTTCCAGTGCAGCTCAGGTTTACCAACTGGGGTCCCCTTGCATTGCACAGCAGACCAGGGAGAAAACTCTTCCTGAGGATTCTTCCAAGCTGTGGCTATCTGGCTCTCCGACGGAAGACACACATTGCTGCCTGGCCTTCGGCACACCAACAGCAGCGCCCAAAGACCATCATGAGGCATGAGGTTGCTCAGAAGGCACAGACGACACTTTCGGTACACAGTGATTTTCCTCGGAAAAGGGTGCAGTCGCGAGCGTCCTCAGATATGTAAAAGGCACACCAGCATTACAGCACTTCAGTGGTGAAAGCCTCGGGTCTACTTGTGACCACCAAGTGTGCTGATGGAAACACTGCCCCTTATGTTGAGTATGCCACTCAGCCGACCTTCTCCTTAGCTGAAGTAGTCTGCTGCATGACCTCCTGGCAAGGAGTGGCAGGCACACTGTTTCTTTCGAGAACACGCACTCTTCCTCCCGAGGAATTCCTGCAGGGTGCCCAAGATGGGCGCCCGCCCGCCTCTGCCCCCGTGCTTTTCCTTCAGTTTCCTGGCCCCAAGCCTCCTGTTCCAAAGGGGCCAAACATGCTTTAGCCCTCAGGATCCGGTTTCTACGTGCAAACCCAGCCTGTGGAGCAGCCCCTTCTGCTCAGCTACAAGAGAGCCATGCGACACACCAGGCGCTCCTGTGAGGAGCCTTTTGTAAGCAGAGGTTCTCTGCAAGGTGACGTGCCTAGCCAAGACAGCGCTTCAGTCAGGCGTTGTCGACCCTGGAACTTTCAATCTCCCAGCAGTGCTTCGGGAAAAGTGTCCATCATTTTAGGCTGGTTGTAAAGTTACATTTCTGCTGGAGGTGAAGGGTCGTCAGCTTTGAGTTCGTAGAATCCATGTAACTCGCCGGGTATGATTCAGTGCAGCTAATAGCTAAGCCGGGAGTCTGACAGGCATTGCACGTGACACCGTTGCCCCACTCTGGTACCAAGACTGCTTTCCAGAGTTGGAGGTCTGGCTCTCCGCCGGAGCAAGCCGTGTGTTGCCCTGCCCTCTGCATGCGCAGAATGGAGGCCAAACACCCAAGTGGCTGCACGTTACTACTCTGAAGCCGCAGTTGACACTTTGGCTACAACGTGTTCTTCCTTGACCTGGGTCCAGGCGTGAGAGAGCCTGCAGTCCTGAGAGGCCTACCAGTGTTAAGGCAGTACCTTCACTAAGGCTTCTCAGAAAGATCTGCACTGCAACACTTTTCATGGCACACGCGGACCTTCCTTTGGCGGCATGGGGGCAGGTTTCCTAACCACTAGCCAAGAAGGCTTTGGGATGAGCTCCTAGTGAGGAACTGCACACACACCCTGGTTCTTTCGAGAAAACTCACTCTTCCTCCATTGCCTCCTAGGGAACTCCTACGGTGATTACAAAACAGGGAGCAGGACTTGGTTTCAGGCAGGTCTGAGCACGCAGCTCTCCGGACTGCCAACGGGACAGATTTTGCTTTTCTCGTCCAGCCCCCTTTTCACGGTTGCCACACAGCTCATGTAGCTGAAGTCCCCGGGCAGCCAAAAGAGACCCATGTCACATACTGTACCCATTCGCTGAAAGCACTTTGGAAAGCCAGGTTTCCTCCGGCAGGGAATTGCGCGAGCCAGTGTACGCCTTCGTTTCTCCTAGGTCATGGTACATCTTGCAACGGCCTAGCAGTCTTTGAAGGACGACGGCCTATTTCTCCCTCGAGAGGTGAAGTCCGGGTGCTGCTTCAGGGAGCAAGAGGTCAAGTATGGATTCCGAGAACTCGTGTAAGCACGGTGTTTTTCCAAAAGCAGCTCAGGGTTACAAAAGGAGGCCACCTCGCATTGCCCAGAAGCCCCGTTACAAACGTGTTCTTCAGGCATCCTCTAAGCTCTCCAAGTCGAGCTCTCCGATGGAGGAAAAACGTTGTTGCCCAGCCTCCTGCATACAAAACAGTAGAGTCCAAAGACCCTTGTGGCTGGGTGTTGCTCAGCAGGCTCAGATGCCACTTCTGCTCCACAGTGACCTTCCTCGGAATACGGTGCAGACGCTCGCATCGCATCCTCATCCTTACAGAGTCTTGAAAGGCACACCAGCATTTACAGCAGTTCAGTCGGGAAGGCCTCTTTGAAACTGCTGACTGCGACTGTGCTGGTGGAAAGAAACACTGCACCTTACCTTGAGTCTGGCGCTCGTCTGAATTATGCCCTAGACAACGTCCTCTGCTGGATGTACTCCTAGCAAGCAATTGCCAGCATTCCGTTTCACTGGGCAAAGTCTCCGTTCCTCCCTGGGTATTCTCGCAGGGTTGAGAAGGTTGGCGACCGCAGGGCTTTTCATTAAGCACTCATCATGGAAAACACGGACCTTCCTTGCAACACGCGGGCAAGTTTCCTTCCCACTGGCCAAGAAGGCTTTGGGATGAGAACCTAGCAAGGAACTGCACGCACTCTGGTTCGTTCAAGAAAATTCACTCTGCCTCAGGTTGCCTCTCAGGGTAATCCAGGGGTGAATAGAAGACGGGCAACAGGACTGTTTCTCAGGCAGCTCTGAGGACGCAGCTCTCCGGTTGGTCACTGGGGCAAATTGTGCCCTTCCCGTCCCCCTCCACTTTCACGGTTGACACCTAGCTCGTGTACCTGAAGTTCACAAGCAGGCCACATAGACACATGCCACACACATGGGCCCTTCCATGACAACACTTTGGCTAGCAGGAGTCCTCCTGAGCTGAATGGCGTGAGCCGGTGAACGCCTTAGTGTCGCCTACCTCACCGTGGATCTTGCAAAGGCCTAACCGTCTTCAAAGGCTGAGAGCACATGTCTCCAGCTGGATCTGAAGTCGACGTGCTGCTTGCGAGGGGAAGACGTCAGCTAGGAATTCTGAGAACCCTTGCCATGGCGGTGTTGGTTCCAGTGCAGCTCAGGTTTACCAACTGGGGTCCCCTTGCCTTGCACAGCAGACCAGGGAGAAAACTCTTCCTGAGGATTCTTCCAAGCTGTGGCTATCTGGCTCTCCGACGGAAGACACACATTGCTGCCTGGCCTTCGGCACACCAACAGCAGCGCCCAAAGACCATCATGAGGCATGAGGTTGCTCAGAAGGCACAGACGACACTTTCGGTACACAGTGATTTTCCTCGGAAAAGGGTGCAGTCGCGAGCGTCCTCAGATATGTAAAAGGCACACCAGCATTACAGCACTTCAGTGGTGAAAGCCTCGGGTCTACTTGTGACCACCAAGTGTGCTGATGGAAACACTGCCCCTTATGTTGAGTATGCCACTCAGCCGACCTTCTCCTTAGCTGAAGTAGTCTGCTGCATGACCTCCTGGCAAGGAGTGGCAGGCACACTGTTTCTTTCGAGAACACGCACTCTTCCTCCCGAGGAATTCCTGCAGGGTGCCCAAGATGGGCGCCCGCCCGCCTCTGCCCCCGTGCTTTTCCTTCAGTTTCCTGGCCCCAAGCCTCCTGTTCCAAAGGGGCCAAACATGCTTTAGCCCTCAGGATCCGGTTTCTACGTGCAAACCCAGCCTGTGGAGCAGCCCCTTCTGCTCAGCTACAAGAGAGCCATGCGACACACCAGGCGCTCCTGTGAGGAGCCTTTTGTAAGCAGAGGTTCTCTGCAAGGTGACGTGCCTAGCCAAGACAGCGCTTCAGTCAGGCGTTGTCGACCCTGGAACTTTCAATCTCCCAGCAGTGCTTCGGGAAAAGTGTCCATCATTTTAGGCTGGTTGTAAAGTTACATTTCTGCTGGAGGTGAAGGGTCGTCAGCTTTGAGTTCGTAGAATCCATGTAACTCGCCGGGTATGATTCAGTGCAGCTAATAGCTAAGCCGGGAGTCTGACAGGCATTGCACGTGACACCGTTGCCCCACTCTGGTACCAAGACTGCTTTCCAGAGTTGGAGGTCTGGCTCTCCGCCGGAGCAAGCCGTGTGTTGCCCTGCCCTCTGCATGCGCAGAATGGAGGCCAAACACCCAAGTGGCTGCACGTTACTACTCTGAAGCCGCAGTTGACACTTTGGCTACAACGTGTTCTTCCTTGACCTGGGTCCAGGCGTGAGAGAGCCTGCAGTCCTGAGAGGCCTACCAGTGTTAAGGCAGTACCTTCACTAAGGCTTCTCAGAAAGATCTGCACTGCAACACTTTTCATGGCACACGCGGACCTTCCTTTGGCGGCATGGGGGCAGGTTTCCTAACCACTAGCCAAGAAGGCTTTGGGATGAGCTCCTAGTGAGGAACTGCACACACACCCTGGTTCTTTCGAGAAAACTCACTCTTCCTCCATTGCCTCCTAGGGAACTCCTACGGTGATTACGAAACAGGGAGCAGGACTTGGTTTCAGGCAGGTCTGAGCACGCAGCTCTCCGGACTGCCAACGGGACAGATTTTGCTTTTCTCGTCCAGCCCCCTTTTCACAGTTGCCACACAGCTCATGTAGCTGAAGTCCCCGGGCAGCCAAAAGAGACCCATGTCACATACTGTACCCATTCGCTGAAAGCACTTTGGAAAGCCAGGTTTCCTCCGGCAGGGAATTGCGCGAGCCAGTGTACGCCTTCGTTTCTCCTAGGTCATGGTACATCTTGCAACGGCCTAGCAGTCTTTGAAGGACGACGGCCTATTTCTCCCTCGAGAGGTGAAGTCCGGGTGCTGCTTCAGGGAGCAAGAGGTCAAGTATGGATTCCGAGAACTCGTGTAAGCACGGTGTTTTTCCAAAAGCAGCTCAGGGTTACAAAAGGAGGCCACCTCGCATTGCCCAGAAGCCCCGTTACAAACGTGTTCTTCAGGCATCCTCTAAGCTCTCCAAGTCGAGCTCTCCGATGGAGGAAAAACGTTGTTGCCCAGCCTCCTGCATACAAAACAGTAGAGTCCAAAGACCCTTGTGGCTGGGTGTTGCTCAGCAGGCTCAGATGCCACTTCTGCTCCACAGTGACCTTCCTCGGAATACGGTGCAGACGCTCGCATCGCATCCTCATCCTTACAGAGTCTTGAAAGGCACACCAGCATTTACAGCAGTTCAGTCGGGAAGGCCTCTTTGAAACTGCTGACTGCGACTGTGCTGGTGGAAAGAAACACTGCACCTTACCTTGAGTCTGGCGCTCGTCTGAATTATGCCCTAGACAACGTCCTCTGCTGGATGTACTCCTAGCAAGCAATTGCCAGCATTCCGTTTCACTGGGCAAAGTCTCCGTTCCTCCCTGGGTATTCTCGCAGGGTTGAGAAGGTTGGCGACCGCAGGGCTTTTCATTAAGCACTCATCATGGAAAACACGGACCTTCCTTGCAACACGCGGGCAAGTTTCCTTCCCACTGGCCAAGAAGGCTTTGGGATGAGAACCTAGCAAGGAACTGCACGCACTCTGGTTCGTTCAAGAAAATTCACTCTGCCTCAGGTTGCCTCTCAGGGTAATCCAGGGGTGAATAGAAGACGGGCAACAGGACTGTTTCTCAGGCAGCTCTGAGGACGCAGCTCTCCGGTTGGTCACTGGGGCAAATTGTGCCCTTCCCGTCCCCCTCCACTTTCACGGTTGACACCTAGCTCGTGTACCTGAAGTTCACAAGCAGGCCACATAGACACATGCCACACACATGGGCCCTTCCATGACAACACTTTGGCTAGCAGGAGTCCTCCTGAGCTGAATGGCGTGAGCCGGTGAACGCCTTAGTGTCGCCTACCTCACCGTGGATCTTGCAAAGGCCTAACCGTCTTCAAAGGCTGAGAGCACATGTCTCCAGCTGGATCTGAAGTCGACGTGCTGCTTGCGAGGGGAAGACGTCAGCTAGGAATTCTGAGAACCCTTGCCATGGCGGTGTTGGTTCCAGTGCAGCTCAGGTTTACCAACTGGGGTCCCCTTGCCTTGCACAGCAGACCAGGGAGAAAACTCTTCCTGAGGATTCTTCCAAGCTGTGGCTATCTGGCTCTCCGACGGAAGACACACATTGCTGCCTGGCCTTCGGCACACCAACAGCAGCGCCCAAAGACCATCATGAGGCATGAGGTTGCTCAGAAGGCACAGACGACACTTTCGGTACACAGTGATTTTCCTCGGAAAAGGGTGCAGTCGCGAGCGTCCTCAGATATGTAAAAGGCACACCAGCATTACAGCACTTCAGTGGTGAAAGCCTCGGGTCTACTTGTGACCACCAAGTGTGCTGATGGAAACACTGCCCCTTATGTTGAGTATGCCACTCAGCCGACCTTCTCCTTAGCTGAAGTAGTCTGCTGCATGACCTCCTGGCAAGGAGTGGCAGGCACACTGTTTCTTTCGAGAACACGCACTCTTCCTCCCGAGGAATTCCTGCAGGGTGCCCAAGATGGGCGCCCGCCCGCCTCTGCCCCCGTGCTTTTCCTTCAGTTTCCTGGCCCCAAGCCTCCTGTTCCAAAGGGGCCAAACATGCTTTAGCCCTCAGGATCCGGTTTCTACGTGCAAACCCAGCCTGTGGAGCAGCCCCTTCTGCTCAGCTACAAGAGAGCCATGCGACACACCAGGCGCTCCTGTGAGGAGCCTTTTGTAAGCAGAGGTTCTCTGCAAGGTGACGTGCCTAGCCAAGACAGCGCTTCAGTCAGGCGTTGTCGACCCTGGAACTTTCAATCTCCCAGCAGTGCTTCGGGAAAAGTGTCCATCATTTTAGGCTGGTTGTAAAGTTACATTTCTGCTGGAGGTGAAGGGTCGTCAGCTTTGAGTTCGTAGAATCCATGTAACTCGCCGGGTATGATTCAGTGCAGCTAATAGCTAAGCCGGGAGTCTGACAGGCATTGCACGTGACACCGTTGCCCCACTCTGGTACCAAGACTGCTTTCCAGAGTTGGAGGTCTGGCTCTCCGCCGGAGCAAGCCGTGTGTTGCCCTGCCCTCTGCATGCGCAGAATGGAGGCCAAACACCCAAGTGGCTGCACGTTACTACTCTGAAGCCGCAGTTGACACTTTGGCTACAACGTGTTCTTCCTTGACCTGGGTCCAGGCGTGAGAGAGCCTGCAGTCCTGAGAGGCCTACCAGTGTTAAGGCAGTACCTTCACTAAGGCTTCTCAGAAAGATCTGCACTGCAACACTTTTCATGGCACACGCGGACCTTCCTTTGGCGGCATGGGGGCAGGTTTCCTAACCACTAGCCAAGAAGGCTTTGGGATGAGCTCCTAGTGAGGAACTGCACACACACCCTGGTTCTTTCGAGAAAACTCACTCTTCCTCCATTGCCTCCTAGGGAACTCCTACGGTGATTACGAAACAGGGAGCAGGACTTGGTTTCAGGCAGGTCTGAGCACGCAGCTCTCCGGACTGCCAACGGGACAGATTTTGCTTTTCTCGTCCAGCCCCCTTTTCACGGTTGCCACACAGCTCATGTAGCTGAAGTCCCCGGGCAGCCAAAAGAGACCCATGTCACATACTGTACCCATTCGCTGAAAGCACTTTGGAAAGCCAGGTTTCCTCCGGCAGGGAATTGCGCGAGCCAGTGTACGCCTTCGTTTCTCCTAGGTCATGGTACATCTTGCAACGGCCTAGCAGTCTTTGAAGGACGACGGCCTATTTCTCCCTCGAGAGGTGAAGTCCGGGTGCTGCTTCAGGGAGCAAGAGGTCAAGTATGGATTCCGAGAACTCGTGTAAGCACGGTGTTTTTCCAAAAGCAGCTCAGGGTTACAAAAGGAGGCCACCTCGCATTGCCCAGAAGCCCCGTTACAAACGTGTTCTTCAGGCATCCTCTAAGCTCTCCAAGTCGAGCTCTCCGATGGAGGAAAAACGTTGTTGCCCAGCCTCCTGCATACAAAACAGTAGAGTCCAAAGACCCTTGTGGCTGGGTGTTGCTCAGCAGGCTCAGATGCCACGTCTGCTCCACAGTGACCTTCCTCGGAATGCGGTGCAGACGCTCGCATCCTCATCCTTACAGAGTCTTGAAAGGCACACCAGCATTTACAGCAGTTCAGTCGGGAAGGCCTCTTTGAAACTGCTGACTGCGACTGTGCTGGTGGAAAGAAACACTGCACCTTACCTTGAGTCTGGCGCTCGTCTGAATTATGCCCTAGACAACGTCCTCTGCTGGATGTACTCCTAGCAAGCAATTGCCAGCATTCCGTTTCACTGGGCAAAGTCTCCGTTCCTCCCTGGGTATTCTCGCAGGGTTGAGAAGGTTGGCGACCGCAGGGCTTTTCATTAAGCACTCATCATGGAAAACACGGACCTTCCTTGCAACACGCGGGCAAGTTTCCTTCCCACTGGCCAAGAAGGCTTTGGGATGAGAACCTAGCAAGGAACTGCACGCACTCTGGTTCGTTCAAGAAAATTCACTCTGCCTCAGGTTGCCTCTCAGGGTAATCCAGGGGTGAATAGAAGACGGGCAACAGGACTGTTTCTCAGGCAGCTCTGAGGACGCAGCTCTCCGGTTGGTCACTGGGGCAAATTGTGCCCTTCCCGTCCCCCTCCACTTTCACGGTTGACACCTAGCTCGTGTACCTGAAGTTCACAAGCAGGCCACATAGACACATGCCACACACATGGGCCCTTCCATGACAACACTTTGGCTAGCAGGAGTCCTCCTGAGCTGAATGGCGTGAGCCGGTGAACGCCTTAGTGTCGCCTACCTCACCGTGGATCTTGCAAAGGCCTAACCGTCTTCAAAGGCTGAGAGCACATGTCTCCAGCTGGATCTGAAGTCGACGTGCTGCTTGCGAGGGGAAGACGTCAGCTAGGAATTCTGAGAACCCTTGCCATGGCGGTGTTGGTTCCAGTGCAGCTCAGGTTTACCAACTGGGGTCCCCTTGCATTGCACAGCAGACCAGGGAGAAAACTCTTCCTGAGGATTCTTCCAAGCTGTGGCTATCTGGCTCTCCGACGGAAGACACACATTGCTGCCTGGCCTTCGGCACACCAACAGCAGCGCCCAAAGACCATCATGAGGCATGAGGTTGCTCAGAAGGCACAGACGACACTTTCGGTACACAGTGATTTTCCTCGGAAAAGGGTGCAGTCGCGAGCGTCCTCAGATATGTAAAAGGCACACCAGCATTACAGCACTTCAGTGGTGAAAGCCTCGGGTCTACTTGTGACCACCAAGTGTGCTGATGGAAACACTGCCCCTTATGTTGAGTATGCCACTCAGCCGACCTTCTCCTTAGCTGAAGTAGTCTGCTGCATGACCTCCTGGCAAGGAGTGGCAGGCACACTGTTTCTTTCGAGAACACGCACTCTTCCTCCCGAGGAATTCCTGCAGGGTGCCCAAGATGGGCGCCCGCCCGCCTCTGCCCCCGTGCTTTTCCTTCAGTTTCCTGGCCCCAAGCCTCCTGTTCCAAAGGGGCCAAACATGCTTTAGCCCTCAGGATCCGGTTTCTACGTGCAAACCCAGCCTGTGGAGCAGCCCCTTCTGCTCAGCTACAAGAGAGCCATGCGACACACCAGGCGCTCCTGTGAGGAGCCTTTTGTAAGCAGAGGTTCTCTGCAAGGTGACGTGCCTAGCCAAGACAGCGCTTCAGTCAGGCGTTGTCGACCCTGGAACTTTCAATCTCCCAGCAGTGCTTCGGGAAAAGTGTCCATCATTTTAGGCTGGTTGTAAAGTTACATTTCTGCTGGAGGTGAAGGGTCGTCAGCTTTGAGTTCGTAGAATCCATGTAACTCGCCGGGTATGATTCAGTGCAGCTAATAGCTAAGCCGGGAGTCTGACAGGCATTGCACGTGACACCGTTGCCCCACTCTGGTACCAAGACTGCTTTCCAGAGTTGGAGGTCTGGCTCTCCGCCGGAGCAAGCCGTGTGTTGCCCTGCCCTCTGCATGCGCAGAATGGAGGCCAAACACCCAAGTGGCTGCACGTTACTACTCTGAAGCCGCAGTTGACACTTTGGCTACAACGTGTTCTTCCTTGACCTGGGTCCAGGCGTGAGAGAGCCTGCAGTCCTGAGAGGCCTACCAGTGTTAAGGCAGTACCTTCACTAAGGCTTCTCAGAAAGATCTGCACTGCAACACTTTTCATGGCACACGCGGACCTTCCTTTGGCGGCATGGGGGCAGGTTTCCTAACCACTAGCCAAGAAGGCTTTGGGATGAGCTCCTAGTGAGGAACTGCACACACACCCTGGTTCTTTCGAGAAAACTCACTCTTCCTCCATTGCCTCCTAGGGAACTCCTACGGTGATTACGAAACAGGGAGCAGGACTTGGTTTCAGGCAGGTCTGAGCACGCAGCTCTCCGGACTGCCAACGGGACAGATTTTGCTTTTCTCGTCCAGCCCCCTTTTCACGGTTGCCACACAGCTCATGTAGCTGAAGTCCCCGGGCAGCCAAAAGAGACCCATGTCACATACTGTACCCATTCGCTGAAAGCACTTTGGAAAGCCAGGTTTCCTCCGGCAGGGAATTGCGCGAGCCAGTGTACGCCTTCGTTTCTCCTAGGTCATGGTACATCTTGCAACGGCCTAGCAGTCTTTGAAGGACGACGGCCTATTTCTCCCTCGAGAGGTGAAGTCCGGGTGCTGCTTCAGGGAGCAAGAGGTCAAGTATGGATTCCGAGAACTCGTGTAAGCACGGTGTTTTTCCAAAAGCAGCTCAGGGTTACAAAAGGAGGCCACCTCGCATTGCCCAGAAGCCCCGTTACAAACGTGTTCTTCAGGCATCCTCTAAGCTCTCCAAGTCGAGCTCTCCGATGGAGGAAAAACGTTGTTGCCCAGCCTCCTGCATACAAAACAGTAGAGTCCAAAGACCCTTGTGGCTGGGTGTTGCTCAGCAGGCTCAGATGCCACGTCTGCTCCACAGTGACCTTCCTCGGAATGCGGTGCAGACGCTCGCATCCTCATCCTTACAGAGTCTTGAAAGGCACACCAGCATTTACAGCAGTTCAGTCGGGAAGGCCTCTTTGAAACTGCTGACTGCGACTGTGCTGGTGGAAAGAAACACTGCACCTTACCTTGAGTCTGGCGCTCGTCTGAATTATGCCCTAGACAACGTCCTCTGCTGGATGTACTCCTAGCAAGCAATTGCCAGCATTCCGTTTCACTGGGCAAAGTCTCCGTTCCTCCCTGGGTATTCTCGCAGGGTTGAGAAGGTTGGCGACCGCAGGGCTTTTCATTAAGCACTCATCATGGAAAACACGGACCTTCCTTGCAACACGCGGGCAAGTTTCCTTCCCACTGGCCAAGAAGGCTTTGGGATGAGAACCTAGCAAGGAACTGCACGCACTCTGGTTCGTTCAAGAAAATTCACTCTGCCTCAGGTTGCCTCTCAGGGTAATCCAGGGGTGAATAGAAGACGGGCAACAGGACTGTTTCTCAGGCAGCTCTGAGGACGCAGCTCTCCGGTTGGTCACTGGGGCAAATTGTGCCCTTCCCGTCCCCCTCCACTTTCACGGTTGACACCTAGCTCGTGTACCTGAAGTTCACAAGCAGGCCACATAGACACATGCCACACACATGGGCCCTTCCATGACAACACTTTGGCTAGCAGGAGTCCTCCTGAGCTGAATGGCGTGAGCCGGTGAACGCCTTAGTGTCGCCTACCTCACCGTGGATCTTGCAAAGGCCTAACCGTCTTCAAAGGCTGAGAGCACATGTCTCCAGCTGGATCTGAAGTCGACGTGCTGCTTGCGAGGGGAAGACGTCAGCTAGGAATTCTGAGAACCCTTGCCATGGCGGTGTTGGTTCCAGTGCAGCTCAGGTTTACCAACTGGGGTCCCCTTGCCTTGCACAGCAGACCAGGGAGAAAACTCTTCCTGAGGATTCTTCCAAGCTGTGGCTATCTGGCTCTCCGACGGAAGACACACATTGCTGCCTGGCCTTCGGCACACCAACAGCAGCGCCCAAAGACCATCATGAGGCATGAGGTTGCTCAGAAGGCACAGACGACACTTTCGGTACACAGTGATTTTCCTCGGAAAAGGGTGCAGTCGCGAGCGTCCTCAGATATGTAAAAGGCACACCAGCATTACAGCACTTCAGTGGTGAAAGCCTCGGGTCTACTTGTGACCACCAAGTTTGCTGATGGAAACACTGCCCCTTATGTTGAGTATGCCACTCAGCCGACCTTCTCCTTAGCTGAAGTAGTCTGCTGCATGACCTCCTGGCAAGGAGTGGCAGGCACACTGTTTCTTTCGAGAACACGCACTCTTCCTCCCGAGGAATTCCTGCAGGGTGCCCAAGATGGGCGCCCGCCCGCCTCTGCCCCCGTGCTTTTCCTTCAGTTTCCTGGCCCCAAGCCTCCTGTTCCAAAGGGGCCAAACATGCTTTAGCCCTCAGGATCCGGTTTCTACGTGCAAACCCAGCCTGTGGAGCAGCCCCTTCTGCTCAGCTACAAGAGAGCCATGCGACACACCAGGCGCTCCTGTGAGGAGCCTTTTGTAAGCAGAGGTTCTCTGCAAGGTGACGTGCCTAGCCAAGACAGCGCTTCAGTCAGGCGTTGTCGACCCTGGAACTTTCAATCTCCCAGCAGTGCTTCGGGAAAAGTGTCCATCATTTTAGGCTGGTTGTAAAGTTACATTTCTGCTGGAGGTGAAGGGTCGTCAGCTTTGAGTTCGTAGAATCCATGTAACTCGCCGGGTATGATTCAGTGCAGCTAATAGCTAAGCCGGGAGTCTGACAGGCATTGCACGTGACACCGTTGCCCCACTCTGGTACCAAGACTGCTTTCCAGAGTTGGAGGTCTGGCTCTCCGCCGGAGCAAGCCGTGTGTTGCCCTGCCCTCTGCATGCGCAGAATGGAGGCCAAACACCCAAGTGGCTGCACGTTACTACTCTGAAGCCGCAGTTGACACTTTGGCTACAACGTGTTCTTCCTTGACCTGGGTCCAGGCGTGAGAGAGCCTGCAGTCCTGAGAGGCCTACCAGTGTTAAGGCAGTACCTTCACTAAGGCTTCTCAGAAAGATCTGCACTGCAACACTTTTCATGGCACACGCGGACCTTCCTTTGGCGGCATGGGGGCAGGTTTCCTAACCACTAGCCAAGAAGGCTTTGGGATGAGCTCCTAGTGAGGAACTGCACACACACCCTGGTTCTTTCGAGAAAACTCACTCTTCCTCCATTGCCTCCTAGGGAACTCCTACGGTGATTACGAAACAGGGAGCAGGACTTGGTTTCAGGCAGGTCTGAGCACGCAGCTCTCCGGACTGCCAACGGGACAGATTTTGCTTTTCTCGTCCAGCCCCCTTTTCACGGTTGCCACACAGCTCATGTAGCTGAAGTCCCCGGGCAGCCAAAAGAGACCCATGTCACATACTGTACCCATTCGCTGAAAGCACTTTGGAAAGCCAGGTTTCCTCCGGCAGGGAATTGCGCGAGCCAGTGTACGCCTTCGTTTCTCCTAGGTCATGGTACATCTTGCAACGGCCTAGCAGTCTTTGAAGGACGACGGCCTATTTCTCCCTCGAGAGGTGAAGTCCGGGTGCTGCTTCAGGGAGCAAGAGGTCAAGTATGGATTCCGAGAACTCGTGTAAGCACGGTGTTTTTCCAAAAGCAGCTCAGGGTTACAAAAGGAGGCCACCTCGCATTGCCCAGAAGCCCCGTTACAAACGTGTTCTTCAGGCATCCTCTAAGCTCTCCAAGTCGAGCTCTCCGATGGAGGAAAAACGTTGTTGCCCAGCCTCCTGCATACAAAACAGTAGAGTCCAAAGACCCTTGTGGCTGGGTGTTGCTCAGCAGGCTCAGATGCCACGTCTGCTCCACAGTGACCTTCCTCGGAATGCGGTGCAGACGCTCGCATCCTCATCCTTACAGAGTCTTGAAAGGCACACCAGCATTTACAGCAGTTCAGTCGGGAAGGCCTCTTTGAAACTGCTGACTGCGACTGTGCTGGTGGAAAGAAACACTGCACCTTACCTTGAGTCTGGCGCTCGTCTGAATTATGCCCTAGACAACGTCCTCTGCTGGATGTACTCCTAGCAAGCAATTGCCAGCATTCCGTTTCACTGGGCAAAGTCTCCGTTCCTCCCTGGGTATTCTCGCAGGGTTGAGAAGGTTGGCGACCGCAGGGCTTTTCATTAAGCACTCATCATGGAAAACACGGACCTTCCTTGCAACACGCGGGCAAGTTTCCTTCCCACTGGCCAAGAAGGCTTTGGGATGAGAACCTAGCAAGGAACTGCACGCACTCTGGTTCGTTCAAGAAAATTCACTCTGCCTCAGGTTGCCTCTCAGGGTAATCCAGGGGTGAATAGAAGACGGGCAACAGGACTGTTTCTCAGGCAGCTCTGAGGACGCAGCTCTCCGGTTGGTCACTGGGGCAAATTGTGCCCTTCCCGTCCCCCTCCACTTTCACGGTTGACACCTAGCTCGTGTACCTGAAGTTCACAAGCAGGCCACATAGACACATGCCACACACATGGGCCCTTCCATGACAACACTTTGGCTAGCAGGAGTCCTCCTGAGCTGAATGGCGTGAGCCGGTGAACGCCTTAGTGTCGCCTACCTCACCGTGGATCTTGCAAAGGCCTAACCGTCTTCAAAGGCTGAGAGCACATGTCTCCAGCTGGATCTGAAGTCGACGTGCTGCTTGCGAGGGGAAGACGTCAGCTAGGAATTCTGAGAACCCTTGCCATGGCGGTGTTGGTTCCAGTGCAGCTCAGGTTTACCAACTGGGGTCCCCTTGCCTTGCACAGCAGACCAGGGAGAAAACTCTTCCTGAGGATTCTTCCAAGCTGTGGCTATCTGGCTCTCCGACGGAAGACACACATTGCTGCCTGGCCTTCGGCACACCAACAGCAGCGCCCAAAGACCATCATGAGGCATGAGGTTGCTCAGAAGGCACAGACGACACTTTCGGTACACAGTGATTTTCCTCGGAAAAGGGTGCAGTCGCGAGCGTCCTCAGATATGTAAAAGGCACACCAGCATTACAGCACTTCAGTGGTGAAAGCCTCGGGTCTACTTGTGACCACCAAGTTTGCTGATGGAAACACTGCCCCTTATGTTGAGTATGCCACTCAGCCGACCTTCTCCTTAGCTGAAGTAGTCTGCTGCATGACCTCCTGGCAAGGAGTGGCAGGCACACTGTTTCTTTCGAGAACACGCACTCTTCCTCCCGAGGAATTCCTGCAGGGTGCCCAAGATGGGCGCCCGCCCGCCTCTGCCCCCGTGCTTTTCCTTCAGTTTCCTGGCCCCAAGCCTCCTGTTCCAAAGGGGCCAAACATGCTTTAGCCCTCAGGATCCGGTTTCTACGTGCAAACCCAGCCTGTGGAGCAGCCCCTTCTGCTCAGCTACAAGAGAGCCATGCGACACACCAGGCGCTCCTGTGAGGAGCCTTTTGTAAGCAGAGGTTCTCTGCAAGGTGACGTGCCTAGCCAAGACAGCGCTTCAGTCAGGCGTTGTCGACCCTGGAACTTTCAATCTCCCAGCAGTGCTTCGGGAAAAGTGTCCATCATTTTAGGCTGGTTGTAAAGTTACATTTCTGCTGGAGGTGAAGGGTCGTCAGCTTTGAGTTCGTAGAATCCATGTAACTCGCCGGGTATGATTCAGTGCAGCTAATAGCTAAGCCGGGAGTCTGACAGGCATTGCACGTGACACCGTTGCCCCACTCTGGTACCAAGACTGCTTTCCAGAGTTGGAGGTCTGGCTCTCCGCCGGAGCAAGCCGTGTGTTGCCCTGCCCTCTGCATGCGCAGAATGGAGGCCAAACACCCAAGTGGCTGCACGTTACTACTCTGAAGCCGCAGTTGACACTTTGGCTACAACGTGTTCTTCCTTGACCTGGGTCCAGGCGTGAGAGAGCCTGCAGTCCTGAGAGGCCTACCAGTGTTAAGGCAGTACCTTCACTAAGGCTTCTCAGAAAGATCTGCACTGCAACACTTTTCATGGCACACGCGGACCTTCCTTTGGCGGCATGGGGGCAGGTTTCCTAACCACTAGCCAAGAAGGCTTTGGGATGAGCTCCTAGTGAGGAACTGCACACACACCCTGGTTCTTTCGAGAAAACTCACTCTTCCTCCATTGCCTCCTAGGGAACTCCTACGGTGATTACGAAACAGGGAGCAGGACTTGGTTTCAGGCAGGTCTGAGCACGCAGCTCTCCGGACTGCCAACGGGACAGATTTTGCTTTTCTCGTCCAGCCCCCTTTTCACGGTTGCCACACAGCTCATGTAGCTGAAGTCCCCGGGCAGCCAAAAGAGACCCATGTCACATACTGTACCCATTCGCTGAAAGCACTTTGGAAAGCCAGGTTTCCTCCGGCAGGGAATTGCGCGAGCCAGTGTACGCCTTCGTTTCTCCTAGGTCATGGTACATCTTGCAACGGCCTAGCAGTCTTTGAAGGACGACGGCCTATTTCTCCCTCGAGAGGTGAAGTCCGGGTGCTGCTTCAGGGAGCAAGAGGTCAAGTATGGATTCCGAGAACTCGTGTAAGCACGGTGTTTTTCCAAAAGCAGCTCAGGGTTACAAAAGGAGGCCACCTCGCATTGCCCAGAAGCCCCGTTACAAACGTGTTCTTCAGGCATCCTCTAAGCTCTCCAAGTCGAGCTCTCCGATGGAGGAAAAACGTTGTTGCCCAGCCTCCTGCATACAAAACAGTAGAGTCCAAAGACCCTTGTGGCTGGGTGTTGCTCAGCAGGCTCAGATGCCACGTCTGCTCCACAGTGACCTTCCTCGGAATGCGGTGCAGACGCTCGCATCCTCATCCTTACAGAGTCTTGAAAGGCACACCAGCATTTACAGCAGTTCAGTCGGGAAGGCCTCTTTGAAACTGCTGACTGCGACTGTGCTGGTGGAAAGAAACACTGCACCTTACCTTGAGTCTGGCGCTCGTCTGAATTATGCCCTAGACAACGTCCTCTGCTGGATGTACTCCTAGCAAGCAATTGCCAGCATTCCGTTTCACTGGGCAAAGTCTCCGTTCCTCCCTGGGTATTCTCGCAGGGTTGAGAAGGTTGGCGACCGCAGGGCTTTTCATTAAGCACTCATCATGGAAAACACGGACCTTCCTTGCAACACGCGGGCAAGTTTCCTTCCCACTGGCCAAGAAGGCTTTGGGATGAGAACCTAGCAAGGAACTGCACGCACTCTGGTTCGTTCAAGAAAATTCACTCTGCCTCAGGTTGCCTCTCAGGGTAATCCAGGGGTGAATAGAAGACGGGCAACAGGACTGTTTCTCAGGCAGCTCTGAGGACGCAGCTCTCCGGTTGGTCACTGGGGCAAATTGTGCCCTTCCCGTCCCCCTCCACTTTCACGGTTGACACCTAGCTCGTGTACCTGAAGTTCACAAGCAGGCCACATAGACACATGCCACACACATGGGCCCTTCCATGACAACACTTTGGCTAGCAGGAGTCCTCCTGAGCTGAATGGCGTGAGCCGGTGAACGCCTTAGTGTCGCCTACCTCACCGTGGATCTTGCAAAGGCCTAACCGTCTTCAAAGGCTGAGAGCACATGTCTCCAGCTGGATCTGAAGTCGACGTGCTGCTTGCGAGGGGAAGACGTCAGCTAGGAATTCTGAGAACCCTTGCCATGGCGGTGTTGGTTCCAGTGCAGCTCAGGTTTACCAACTGGGGTCCCCTTGCATTGCACAGCAGACCAGGGAGAAAACTCTTCCTGAGGATTCTTCCAAGCTGTGGCTATCTGGCTCTCCGACGGAAGACACACATTGCTGCCTGGCCTTCGGCACACCAACAGCAGCGCCCAAAGACCATCATGAGGCATGAGGTTGCTCAGAAGGCACAGATGACACTTTCGGTACACAGTGATTTTCCTCGGAAAAGGGTGCAGTCGCGAGCGTCCTCAGATATGTAAAAGGCACACCAGCATTACAGCACTTCAGTGGTGAAAGCCTCGGGTCTACTTGTGACCACCAAGTGTGCTGATGGAAACACTGCCCCTTATGTTGAGTATGCCACTCAGCCGACCTTCTCCTTAGCTGAAGTAGTCTGCTGCATGACCTCCTGGCAAGGAGTGGCAGGCACACTGTTTCTTTCGAGAACACGCACTCTTCCTCCCGAGGAATTCCTGCAGGGTGCCCAAGATGGGCGCCCGCCCGCCTCTGCCCCCGTGCTTTTCCTTCAGTTTCCTGGCCCCAAGCCTCCTGTTCCAAAGGGGCCAAACATGCTTTAGCCCTCAGGATCCGGTTTCTACGTGCAAACCCAGCCTGTGGAGCAGCCCCTTCTGCTCAGCTACAAGAGAGCCATGCGACACACCAGGCGCTCCTGTGAGGAGCCTTTTGTAAGCAGAGGTTCTCTGCAAGGTGACGTGCCTAGCCAAGACAGCGCTTCAGTCAGGCGTTGTCGACCCTGGAACTTTCAATCTCCCAGCAGTGCTTCGGGAAAAGTGTCCATCATTTTAGGCTGGTTGTAAAGTTACATTTCTGCTGGAGGTGAAGGGTCGTCAGCTTTGAGTTCGTAGAATCCATGTAACTCGCCGGGTATGATTCAGTGCAGCTAATAGCTAAGCCGGGAGTCTGACAGGCATTGCACGTGACACCGTTGCCCCACTCTGGTACCAAGACTGCTTTCCAGAGTTGGAGGTCTGGCTCTCCGCCGGAGCAAGCCGTGTGTTGCCCTGCCCTCTGCATGCGCAGAATGGAGGCCAAACACCCAAGTGGCTGCACGTTACTACTCTGAAGCCGCAGTTGACACTTTGGCTACAACGTGTTCTTCCTTGACCTGGGTCCAGGCGTGAGAGAGCCTGCAGTCCTGAGAGGCCTACCAGTGTTAAGGCAGTACCTTCACTAAGGCTTCTCAGAAAGATCTGCACTGCAACACTTTTCATGGCACACGCGGACCTTCCTTTGGCGGCATGGGGGCAGGTTTCCTAACCACTAGCCAAGAAGGCTTTGGGATGAGCTCCTAGTGAGGAACTGCACACACACCCTGGTTCTTTCGAGAAAACTCACTCTTCCTCCATTGCCTCCTAGGGAACTCCTACGGTGATTACGAAACAGGGAGCAGGACTTGGTTTCAGGCAGGTCTGAGCACGCAGCTCTCCGGACTGCCAACGGGACAGATTTTGCTTTTCTCGTCCAGCCCCCTTTTCACGGTTGCCACACAGCTCATGTAGCTGAAGTCCCCGGGCAGCCAAAAGAGACCCATGTCACATACTGTACCCATTCGCTGAAAGCACTTTGGAAAGCCAGGTTTCCTCCAGCAGGGAATTGCGCGAGCCAGTGTACGCCTTCGTTTCTCCTAGGTCATGGTACATCTTGCAACGGCCTAGCAGTCTTTGAAGGACGACGGCCTATTTCTCCCTCGAGAGGTGAAGTCCGGGTGCTGCTTCAGGGAGCAAGAGGTCAAGTATGGATTCCGAGAACTCGTGTAAGCACGGTGTTTTTCCAAAAGCAGCTCAGGGTTACAAAAGGAGGCCACCTCGCATTGCCCAGAAGCCCCGTTACAAACGTGTTCTTCAGGCATCCTCTAAGCTCTCCAAGTCGAGCTCTCCGATGGAGGAAAAACGTTGTTGCCCAGCCTCCTGCATACAAAACAGTAGAGTCCAAAGACCCTTGTGGCTGGGTGTTGCTCAGCAGGCTCAGATGCCACGTCTGCTCCACAGTGACCTTCCTCGGAATGCGGTGCAGACGCTCGCATCCTCATCCTTACAGAGTCTTGAAAGGCACACCAGCATTTACAGCAGTTCAGTCGGGAAGGCCTCTTTGAAACTGCTGACTGCGACTGTGCTGGTGGAAAGAAACACTGCACCTTACCTTGAGTCTGGCGCTCGTCTGAATTATGCCCTAGACAACGTCCTCTGCTGGATGTACTCCTAGCAAGCAATTGCCAGCATTCCGTTTCACTGGGCAAAGTCTCCGTTCCTCCCTGGGTATTCTCGCAGGGTTGAGAAGGTTGGCGACCGCAGGGCTTTTCATTAAGCACTCATCATGGAAAACACGGACCTTCCTTGCAACACGCGGGCAAGTTTCCTTCCCACTGGCCAAGAAGGCTTTGGGATGAGAACCTAGCAAGGAACTGCACGCACTCTGGTTCGTTCAAGAAAATTCACTCTGCCTCAGGTTGCCTCTCAGGGTAATCCAGGGGTGAATAGAAGACGGGCAACAGGACTGTTTCTCAGGCAGCTCTGAGGACGCAGCTCTCCGGTTGGTCACTGGGGCAAATTGTGCCCTTCCCGTCCCCCTCCACTTTCACGGTTGACACCTAGCTCGTGTACCTGAAGTTCACAAGCAGGCCACATAGACACATGCCACACACATGGGCCCTTCCATGACAACACTTTGGCTAGCAGGAGTCCTCCTGAGCTGAATGGCGTGAGCCGGTGAACGCCTTAGTGTCGCCTACCTCACCGTGGATCTTGCAAAGGCCTAACCGTCTTCAAAGGCTGAGAGCACATGTCTCCAGCTGGATCTGAAGTCGACGTGCTGCTTGCGAGGGGAAGACGTCAGCTAGGAATTCTGAGAACCCTTGCCATGGCGGTGTTGGTTCCAGTGCAGCTCAGGTTTACCAACTGGGGTCCCCTTGCATTGCACAGCAGACCAGGGAGAAAACTCTTCCTGAGGATTCTTCCAAGCTGTGGCTATCTGGCTCTCCGACGGAAGACACACATTGCTGCCTGGCCTTCGGCACACCAACAGCAGCGCCCAAAGACCATCATGAGGCATGAGGTTGCTCAGAAGGCACAGACGACACTTTCGGTACACAGTGATTTTCCTCGGAAAAGGGTGCAGTCGCGAGCGTCCTCAGATATGTAAAAGGCACACCAGCATTACAGCACTTCAGTGGTGAAAGCCTCGGGTCTACTTGTGACCACCAAGTGTGCTGATGGAAACACTGCCCCTTATGTTGAGTATGCCACTCAGCCGACCTTCTCCTTAGCTGAAGTAGTCTGCTGCATGACCTCCTGGCAAGGAGTGGCAGGCACACTGTTTCTTTCGAGAACACGCACTCTTCCTCCCGAGGAATTCCTGCAGGGTGCCCAAGATGGGCGCCCGCCCGCCTCTGCCCCCGTGCTTTTCCTTCAGTTTCCTGGCCCCAAGCCTCCTGTTCCAAAGGGGCCAAACATGCTTTAGCCCTCAGGATCCGGTTTCTACGTGCAAACCCAGCCTGTGGAGCAGCCCCTTCTGCTCAGCTACAAGAGAGCCATGCGACACACCAGGCGCTCCTGTGAGGAGCCTTTTGTAAGCAGAGGTTCTCTGCAAGGTGACGTGCCTAGCCAAGACAGCGCTTCAGTCAGGCGTTGTCGACCCTGGAACTTTCAATCTCCCAGCAGTGCTTCGGGAAAAGTGTCCATCATTTTAGGCTGGTTGTAAAGTTACATTTCTGCTGGAGGTGAAGGGTCGTCAGCTTTGAGTTCGTAGAATCCATGTAACTCGCCGGGTATGATTCAGTGCAGCTAATAGCTAAGCCGGGAGTCTGACAGGCATTGCACGTGACACCGTTGCCCCACTCTGGTACCAAGACTGCTTTCCAGAGTTGGAGGTCTGGCTCTCCGCCGGAGCAAGCCGTGTGTTGCCCTGCCCTCTGCATGCGCAGAATGGAGGCCAAACACCCAAGTGGCTGCACGTTACTACTCTGAAGCCGCAGTTGACACTTTGGCTACAACGTGTTCTTCCTTGACCTGGGTCCAGGCGTGAGAGAGCCTGCAGTCCTGAGAGGCCTACCAGTGTTAAGGCAGTACCTTCACTAAGGCTTCTCAGAAAGATCTGCACTGCAACACTTTTCATGGCACACGCGGACCTTCCTTTGGCGGCATGGGGGCAGGTTTCCTAACCACTAGCCAAGAAGGCTTTGGGATGAGCTCCTAGTGAGGAACTGCACACACACCCTGGTTCTTTCGAGAAAACTCACTCTTCCTCCATTGCCTCCTAGGGAACTCCTACGGTGATTACGAAACAGGGAGCAGGACTTGGTTTCAGGCAGGTCTGAGCACGCAGCTCTCCGGACTGCCAACGGGACAGATTTTGCTTTTCTCGTCCAGCCCCCTTTTCACGGTTGCCACACAGCTCATGTAGCTGAAGTCCCCGGGCAGCCAAAAGAGACCCATGTCACATACTGTACCCATTCGCTGAAAGCACTTTGGAAAGCCAGGTTTCCTCCGGCAGGGAATTGCGCGAGCCAGTGTACGCCTTCGTTTCTCCTAGGTCATGGCACATCTTGCAACGGCCTAGCAGTCTTTGAAGGACGACGGCCTATTTCTCCCTCGAGAGGTGAAGTCCGGGTGCTGCTTCAGGGAGCAAGAGGTCAAGTATGGATTCCGAGAACTCGTGTAAGCACGGTGTTTTTCCAAAAGCAGCTCAGGGTTACAAAAGGAGGCCACCTCGCATTGCCCAGAAGCCCCGTTACAAACGTGTTCTTCAGGCATCCTCTAAGCTCTCCAAGTCGAGCTCTCCAATGGAGGAAAAACGTTGTTGCCCAGCCTCCTGCATACAAAACAGTAGAGTCCAAAGACCCTTGTGGCTGGGTGTTGCTCAGCAGGCTCAGATGCCACGTCTGCTCCACAGTGACCTTCCTCGGAATGCGGTGCAGACGCTCGCATCCTCATCCTTACAGAGTCTTGAAAGGCACACCAGCATTTACAGCAGTTCAGTCGGGAAGGCCTCTTTGAAACTGCTGACTGCGACTGTGCTGGTGGAAAGAAACACTGCACCTTACCTTGAGTCTGGCGCTCGTCTGAATTATGCCCTAGACAACGTCCTCTGCTGGATGTACTCCTAGCAAGCAATTGCCAGCATTCCGTTTCACTGGGCAAAGTCTCCGTTCCTCCCTGGGTATTCTCGCAGGGTTGAGAAGGTTGGCGACCGCAGGGCTTTTCATTAAGCACTCATCATGGAAAACACGGACCTTCCTTGCAACACGCGGGCAAGTTTCCTTCCCACTGGCCAAGAAGGCTTTGGGATGAGAACCTAGCAAGGAACTGCACGCACTCTGGTTCGTTCAAGAAAATTCACTCTGCCTCAGGTTGCCTCTCAGGGTAATCCAGGGGTGAATAGAAGACGGGCAACAGGACTGTTTCTCAGGCAGCTCTGAGGACGCAGCTCTCCGGTTGGTCACTGGGGCAAATTGTGCCCTTCCCGTCCCCCTCCACTTTCACGGTTGACACCTAGCTCGTGTACCTGAAGTTCACAAGCAGGCCACATAGACACATGCCACACACATGGGCCCTTCCATGACAACACTTTGGCTAGCAGGAGTCCTCCTGAGCTGAATGGCGTGAGCCGGTGAACGCCTTAGTGTCGCCTACCTCACCGTGGATCTTGCAAAGGCCTAACCGTCTTCAAAGGCTGAGAGCACATGTCTCCAGCTGGATCTGAAGTCGACGTGCTGCTTGCGAGGGGAAGACGTCAGCTAGGAATTCTGAGAACCCTTGCCATGGCGGTGTTGGTTCCAGTGCAGCTCAGGTTTACCAACTGGGGTCCCCTTGCATTGCACAGCAGACCAGGGAGAAAACTCTTCCTGAGGATTCTTCCAAGCTGTGGCTATCTGGCTCTCCGACGGAAGACACACATTGCTGACTGGCCTTCGGCACACCAACAGCAGCGCCCAAAGACCATCATGAGGCATGAGGTTGCTCAGAAGGCACAGATGACACTTTCGGTACACAGTGATTTTCCTCGGAAAAGGGTGCAGTCGCGAGCGTCCTCAGATATGTAAAAGGCACACCAGCATTACAGCACTTCAGTGGTGAAAGCCTCGGGTCTACTTGTGACCACCAAGTGTGCTGATGGAAACACTGCCCCTTATGTTGAGTATGCCACTCAGCCGACCTTCTCCTTAGCTGAAGTAGTCTGCTGCATGACCTCCTGGCAAGGAGTGGCAGGCACACTGTTTCTTTCGAGAACACGCACTCTTCCTCCCGAGGAATTCCTGCAGGGTGCCCAAGATGGGCGCCCGCCCGCCTCTGCCCCCGTGCTTTTCCTTCAGTTTCCTGGCCCCAAGCCTCCTGTTCCAAAGGGGCCAAACATGCTTTAGCCCTCAGGATCCGGTTTCTACGTGCAAACCCAGCCTGTGGAGCAGCCCCTTCTGCTCAGCTACAAGAGAGCCATGCGACACACCAGGCGCTCCTGTGAGGAGCCTTTTGTAAGCAGAGGTTCTCTGCAAGGTGACGTGCCTAGCCAAGACAGCGCTTCAGTCAGGCGTTGTCGACCCTGGAACTTTCAATCTCCCAGCAGTGCTTCGGGAAAAGTGTCCATCATTTTAGGCTGGTTGTAAAGTTACATTTCTGCTGGAGGTGAAGGGTCGTCAGCTTTGAGTTCGTAGAATCCATGTAACTCGCCGGGTATGATTCAGTGCAGCTAATAGCTAAGCCGGGAGTCTGACAGGCATTGCACGTGACACCGTTGCCCCACTCTGGTACCAAGACTGCTTTCCAGAGTTGGAGGTCTGGCTCTCCGCCGGAGCAAGCCGTGTGTTGCCCTGCCCTCTGCATGCGCAGAATGGAGGCCAAACACCCAAGTGGCTGCACGTTACTACTCTGAAGCCGCAGTTGACACTTTGGCTACAACGTGTTCTTCCTTGACCTGGGTCCAGGCGTGAGAGAGCCTGCAGTCCTGAGAGGCCTACCAGTGTTAAGGCAGTACCTTCACTAAGGCTTCTCAGAAAGATCTGCACTGCAACACTTTTCATGGCACACGCGGACCTTCCTTTGGCGGCATGGGGGCAGGTTTCCTAACCACTAGCCAAGAAGGCTTTGGGATGAGCTCCTAGTGAGGAACTGCACACACACCCTGGTTCTTTCGAGAAAACTCACTCTTCCTCCATTGCCTCCTAGGGAACTCCTACGGTGATTACGAAACAGGGAGCAGGACTTGGTTTCAGGCAGGTCTGAGCACGCAGCTCTCCGGACTGCCAACGGGACAGATTTTGCTTTTCTCGTCCAGCCCCCTTTTCACGGTTGCCACACAGCTCATGTAGCTGAAGTCCCCGGGCAGCCAAAAGAGACCCATGTCACATACTGTACCCATTCGCTGAAAGCACTTTGGAAAGCCAGGTTTCCTCCGGCAGGGAATTGCGCGAGCCAGTGTACGCCTTCGTTTCTCCTAGGTCATGGCACATCTTGCAACGGCCTAGCAGTCTTTGAAGGACGACGGCCTATTTCTCCCTCGAGAGGTGAAGTCCGGGTGCTGCTTCAGGGAGCAAGAGGTCAAGTATGGATTCCGAGAACTCGTGTAAGCACGGTGTTTTTCCAAAAGCAGCTCAGGGTTACAAAAGGAGGCCACCTCGCATTGCCCAGAAGCCCCGTTACAAACGTGTTCTTCAGGCATCCTCTAAGCTCTCCAAGTCGAGCTCTCCGATGGAGGAAAAACGTTGTTGCCCAGCCTCCTGCATACAAAACAGTAGAGTCCAAAGACCCTTGTGGCTGGGTGTTGCTCAGCAGGCTCAGATGCCACGTCTGCTCCACAGTGACCTTCCTCGGAATGCGGTGCAGACGCTCGCATCCTCATCCTTACAGAGTCTTGAAAGGCACACCAGCATTTACAGCAGTTCAGTCGGGAAGGCCTCTTTGAAACTGCTGACTGCGACTGTGCTGGTGGAAAGAAACACTGCACCTTACCTTGAGTCTGGCGCTCGTCTGAATTATGCCCTAGACAACGTCCTCTGCTGGATGTACTCCTAGCAAGCAATTGCCAGCATTCCGTTTCACTGGGCAAAGTCTCCGTTCCTCCCTGGGTATTCTCGCAGGGTTGAGAAGGTTGGCGACCGCAGGGCTTTTCATTAAGCACTCATCATGGAAAACACGGACCTTCCTTGCAACACGCGGGCAAGTTTCCTTCCCACTGGCCAAGAAGGCTTTGGGATGAGAACCTAGCAAGGAACTGCACGCACTCTGGTTCGTTCAAGAAAATTCACTCTGCCTCAGGTTGCCTCTCAGGGTAATCCAGGGGTGAATAGAAGACGGGCAACAGGACTGTTTCTCAGGCAGCTCTGAGGACGCAGCTCTCCGGTTGGTCACTGGGGCAAATTGTGCCCTTCCCGTCCCCCTCCACTTTCACGGTTGACACCTAGCTCGTGTACCTGAAGTTCACAAGCAGGCCACATAGACACATGCCACACACATGGGCCCTTCCATGACAACACTTTGGCTAGCAGGAGTCCTCCTGAGCTGAATGGCGTGAGCCGGTGAACGCCTTAGTGTCGCCTACCTCACCGTGGATCTTGCAAAGGCCTAACCGTCTTCAAAGGCTGAGAGCACATGTCTCCAGCTGGATCTGAAGTCGACGTGCTGCTTGCGAGGGGAAGACGTCAGCTAGGAATTCTGAGAACCCTTGCCATGGCGGTGTTGGTTCCAGTGCAGCTCAGGTTTACCAACTGGGGTCCCCTTGCATTGCACAGCAGACCAGGGAGAAAACTCTTCCTGAGGATTCTTCCAAGCTGTGGCTATCTGGCTCTCCGACGGAAGACACACATTGCTGCCTGGCCTTCGGCACACCAACAGCAGCGCCCAAAGACCATCATGAGGCATGAGGTTGCTCAGAAGGCACAGATGACACTTTCGGTACACAGTGATTTTCCTCGGAAAAGGGTGCAGTCGCGAGCGTCCTCAGATATGTAAAAGGCACACCAGCATTACAGCACTTCAGTGGTGAAAGCCTCGGGTCTACTTGTGACCACCAAGTTTGCTGATGGAAACACTGCCCCTTATGTTGAGTATGCCACTCAGCCGACCTTCTCCTTAGCTGAAGTAGTCTGCTGCATGACCTCCTGGCAAGGAGTGGCAGGCACACTGTTTCTTTCGAGAACACGCACTCTTCCTCCCGAGGAATTCCTGCAGGGTGCCCAAGATGGGCGCCCGCCCGCCTCTGCCCCCGTGCTTTTCCTTCAGTTTCCTGGCCCCAAGCCTCCTGTTCCAAAGGGGCCAAACATGCTTTAGCCCTCAGGATCCGGTTTCTACGTGCAAACCCAGCCTGTGGAGCAGCCCCTTCTGCTCAGCTACAAGAGAGCCATGCGACACACCAGGCGCTCCTGTGAGGAGCCTTTTGTAAGCAGAGGTTCTCTGCAAGGTGACGTGCCTAGCCAAGACAGCGCTTCAGTCAGGCGTTGTCGACCCTGGAACTTTCAATCTCCCAGCAGTGCTTCGGGAAAAGTGTCCATCATTTTAGGCTGGTTGTAAAGTTACATTTCTGCTGGAGGTGAAGGGTCGTCAGCTTTGAGTTCGTAGAATCCATGTAACTCGCCGGGTATGATTCAGTGCAGCTAATAGCTAAGCCGGGAGTCTGACAGGCATTGCACGTGACACCGTTGCCCCACTCTGGTACCAAGACTGCTTTCCAGAGTTGGAGGTCTGGCTCTCCGCCGGAGCAAGCCGTGTGTTGCCCTGCCCTCTGCATGCGCAGAATGGAGGCCAAACACCCAAGTGGCTGCACGTTACTACTCTGAAGCCGCAGTTGACACTTTGGCTACAACGTGTTCTTCCTTGACCTGGGTCCAGGCGTGAGAGAGCCTGCAGTCCTGAGAGGCCTACCAGTGTTAAGGCAGTACCTTCACTAAGGCTTCTCAGAAAGATCTGCACTGCAACACTTTTCATGGCACACGCGGACCTTCCTTTGGCGGCATGGGGGCAGGTTTCCTAACCACTAGCCAAGAAGGCTTTGGGATGAGCTCCTAGTGAGGAACTGCACACACACCCTGGTTCTTTCGAGAAAACTCACTCTTCCTCCATTGCCTCCTAGGGAACTCCTACGGTGATTACGAAACAGGGAGCAGGACTTGGTTTCAGGCAGGTCTGAGCACGCAGCTCTCCGGACTGCCAACGGGACAGATTTTGCTTTTCTCGTCCAGCCCCCTTTTCACGGTTGCCACACAGCTCATGTAGCTGAAGTCCCCGGGCAGCCAAAAGAGACCCATGTCACATACTGTACCCATTCGCTGAAAGCACTTTGGAAAGCCAGGTTTCCTCCGGCAGGGAATTGCGCGAGCCAGTGTACGCCTTCGTTTCTCCTAGGTCATGGCACATCTTGCAACGGCCTAGCAGTCTTTGAAGGACGACGGCCTATTTCTCCCTCGAGAGGTGAAGTCCGGGTGCTGCTTCAGGGAGCAAGAGGTCAAGTATGGATTCCGAGAACTCGTGTAAGCACGGTGTTTTTCCAAAAGCAGCTCAGGGTTACAAAAGGAGGCCACCTCGCATTGCCCAGAAGCCCCGTTACAAACGTGTTCTTCAGGCATCCTCTAAGCTCTCCAAGTCGAGCTCTCCGATGGAGGAAAAACGTTGTTGCCCAGCCTCCTGCATACAAAACAGTAGAGTCCAAAGACCCTTGTGGCTGGGTGTTGCTCAGCAGGCTCAGATGCCACGTCTGCTCCACAGTGACCTTCCTCGGAATGCGGTGCAGACGCTCGCATCCTCATCCTTACAGAGTCTTGAAAGGCACACCAGCATTTACAGCAGTTCAGTCGGGAAGGCCTCTTTGAAACTGCTGACTGCGACTGTGCTGGTGGAAAGAAACACTGCACCTTACCTTGAGTCTGGCGCTCGTCTGAATTATGCCCTAGACAACGTCCTCTGCTGGATGTACTCCTAGCAAGCAATTGCCAGCATTCCGTTTCACTGGGCAAAGTCTCCGTTCCTCCCTGGGTATTCTCGCAGGGTTGAGAAGGTTGGCGACCGCAGGGCTTTTCATTAAGCACTCATCATGGAAAACACGGACCTTCCTTGCAACACGCGGGCAAGTTTCCTTCCCACTGGCCAAGAAGGCTTTGGGATGAGAACCTAGCAAGGAACTGCACGCACTCTGGTTCGTTCAAGAAAATTCACTCTGCCTCAGGTTGCCTCTCAGGGTAATCCAGGGGTGAATAGAAGACGGGCAACAGGACTGTTTCTCAGGCAGCTCTGAGGACGCAGCTCTCCGGTTGGTCACTGGGGCAAATTGTGCCCTTCCCGTCCCCCTCCACTTTCACGGTTGACACCTAGCTCGTGTACCTGAAGTTCACAAGCAGGCCACATAGACACATGCCACACACATGGGCCCTTCCATGACAACACTTTGGCTAGCAGGAGTCCTCCTGAGCTGAATGGCGTGAGCCGGTGAACGCCTTAGTGTCGCCTACCTCACCGTGGATCTTGCAAAGGCCTAACAGTCTTCAAAGGCTGAGAGCACATGTCTCCAGCTGGATCTGAAGTCGACGTGCTGCTTGCGAGGGGAAGACGTCAGCTAGGAATTCTGAGAACCCTTGCCATGGCGGTGTTGGTTCCAGTGCAGCTCAGGTTTACCAACTGGGGTCCCCTTGCATTGCACAGCAGACCAGGGAGAAAACTCTTCCTGAGGATTCTTCCAAGCTGTGGCTATCTGGCTCTCCGACGGAAGACACACATTGCTGCCTGGCCTTCGGCACACCAACAGCAGCGCCCAAAGACCATCATGAGGCATGAGGTTGCTCAGAAGGCACAGACGACACTTTCGGTACACAGTGATTTTCCTCGGAAAAGGGTGCAGTCGCGAGCGTCCTCAGATATGTAAAAGGCACACCAGCATTACAGCACTTCAGTGGTGAAAGCCTCGGGTCTACTTGTGACCACCAAGTTTGCTGATGGAAACACTGCCCCTTATGTTGAGTATGCCACTCAGCCGACCTTCTCCTTAGCTGAAGTAGTCTGCTGCATGACCTCCTGGCAAGGAGTGGCAGGCACACTGTTTCTTTCGAGAACACGCACTCTTCCTCCCGAGGAATTCCTGCAGGGTGCCCAAGATGGGCGCCCGCCCGCCTCTGCCCCCGTGCTTTTCCTTCAGTTTCCTGGCCCCAAGCCTCCTGTTCCAAAGGGGCCAAACATGCTTTAGCCCTCAGGATCCGGTTTCTACGTGCAAACCCAGCCTGTGGAGCAGCCCCTTCTGCTCAGCTACAAGAGAGCCATGCGACACACCAGGCGCTCCTGTGAGGAGCCTTTTGTAAGCAGAGGTTCTCTGCAAGGTGACGTGCCTAGCCAAGACAGCGCTTCAGTCAGGCGTTGTCGACCCTGGAACTTTCAATCTCCCAGCAGTGCTTCGGGAAAAGTGTCCATCATTTTAGGCTGGTTGTAAAGTTACATTTCTGCTGGAGGTGAAGGGTCGTCAGCTTTGAGTTCGTAGAATCCATGTAACTCGCCGGGTATGATTCAGTGCAGCTAACAGCTAAGCCGGGAGTCTGACAGGCATTGCACGTGACACCGTTGCCCCACTCTGGTACCAAGACTGCTTTCCAGAGTTGGAGGTCTGGCTCTCCGCCGGAGCAAGCCGTGTGTTGCCCTGCCCTCTGCATGCGCAGAATGGAGGCCAAACACCCAAGTGGCTGCACGTTACTACTCTGAAGCCGCAGTTGACACTTTGGCTACAACGTGTTCTTCCTTGACCTGGGTCCAGGCGTGAGAGAGCCTGCAGTCCTGAGAGGCCTACCAGTGTTAAGGCAGTACCTTCACTAAGGCTTCTCAGAAAGATCTGCACTGCAACACTTTTCATGGCACACGCGGACCTTCCTTTGGCGGCATGGGGGCAGGTTTCCTAACCACTAGCCAAGAAGGCTTTGGGATGAGCTCCTAGTGAGGAACTGCACACACACCCTGGTTCTTTCGAGAAAACTCACTCTTCCTCCATTGCCTCCTAGGGAACTCCTACGGTGATTACGAAACAGGGAGCAGGACTTGGTTTCAGGCAGGTCTGAGCACGCAGCTCTCCGGACTGCCAACGGGACAGATTTTGCTTTTCTCGTCCAGCCCCCTTTTCACGGTTGCCACACAGCTCATGTAGCTGAAGTCCCCGGGCAGCCAAAAGAGACCCATGTCACATACTGTACCCATTCGCTGAAAGCACTTTGGAAAGCCAGGTTTCCTCCGGCAGGGAATTGCGCGAGCCAGTGTACGCCTTCGTTTCTCCTAGGTCATGGCACATCTTGCAACGGCCTAGCAGTCTTTGAAGGACGACGGCCTATTTCTCCCTCGAGAGGTGAAGTCCGGGTGCTGCTTCAGGGAGCAAGAGGTCAAGTATGGATTCCGAGAACTCGTGTAAGCACGGTGTTTTTCCAAAAGCAGCTCAGGGTTACAAAAGGAGGCCACCTCGCATTGCCCAGAAGCCCCGTTACAAACGTGTTCTTCAGGCATCCTCTAAGCTCTCCAAGTCGAGCTCTCCGATGGAGGAAAAACGTTGTTGCCCAGCCTCCTGCATACAAAACAGTAGAGTCCAAAGACCCTTGTGGCTGGGTGTTGCTCAGCAGGCTCAGATGCCACGTCTGCTCCACAGTGACCTTCCTCGGAATGCGGTGCAGACGCTCGCATCCTCATCCTTACAGAGTCTTGAAAGGCACACCAGCATTTACAGCAGTTCAGTCGGGAAGGCCTCTTTGAAACTGCTGACTGCGACTGTGCTGGTGGAAAGAAACACTGCACCTTACCTTGAGTCTGGCGCTCGTCTGAATTATGCCCTAGACAACGTCCTCTGCTGGATGTACTCCTAGCAAGCAATTGCCAGCATTCCGTTTCACTGGGCAAAGTCTCCGTTCCTCCCTGGGTATTCTCGCAGGGTTGAGAAGGTTGGCGACCGCAGGGCTTTTCATTAAGCACTCATCATGGAAAACACGGACCTTCCTTGCAACACGCGGGCAAGTTTCCTTCCCACTGGCCAAGAAGGCTTTGGGATGAGAACCTAGCAAGGAACTGCACGCACTCTGGTTCGTTCAAGAAAATTCACTCTGCCTCAGGTTGCCTCTCAGGGTAATCCAGGGGTGAATAGAAGACGGGCAACAGGACTGTTTCTCAGGCAGCTCTGAGGACGCAGCTCTCCGGTTGGTCACTGGGGCAAATTGTGCCCTTCCCGTCCCCCTCCACTTTCACGGTTGACACCTAGCTCGTGTACCTGAAGTTCACAAGCAGGCCACATAGACACATGCCACACACATGGGCCCTTCCATGACAACACTTTGGCTAGCAGGAGTCCTCCTGAGCTGAATGGCGTGAGCCGGTGAACGCCTTAGTGTCGCCTACCTCACCGTGGATCTTGCAAAGGCCTAACCGTCTTCAAAGGCTGAGAGCACATGTCTCCAGCTGGATCTGAAGTCGACGTGCTGCTTGCGAGGGGAAGACGTCAGCTAGGAATTCTGAGAACCCTTGCCATGGCGGTGTTGGTTCCAGTGCAGCTCAGGTTTACCAACTGGGGTCCCCTTGCATTGCACAGCAGACCAGGGAGAAAACTCTTCCTGAGGATTCTTCCAAGCTGTGGCTATCTGGCTCTCCGACGGAAGACACACATTGCTGCCTGGCCTTCGGCACACCAACAGCAGCGCCCAAAGACCATCATGAGGCATGAGGTTGCTCAGAAGGCACAGATGACACTTTCGGTACACAGTGATTTTCCTCGGAAAAGGGTGCAGTCGCGAGCGTCCTCAGATATGTAAAAGGCACACCAGCATTACAGCACTTCAGTGGTGAAAGCCTCGGGTCTACTTGTGACCACCAAGTTTGCTGATGGAAACACTGCCCCTTATGTTGAGTATGCCACTCAGCCGACCTTCTCCTTAGCTGAAGTAGTCTGCTGCATGACCTCCTGGCAAGGAGTGGCAGGCACACTGTTTCTTTCGAGAACACGCACTCTTCCTCCCGAGGAATTCCTGCAGGGTGCCCAAGATGGGCGCCCGCCCGCCTCTGCCCCCGTGCTTTTCCTTCAGTTTCCTGGCCCCAAGCCTCCTGTTCCAAAGGGGCCAAACATGCTTTAGCCCTCAGGATCCGGTTTCTACGTGCAAACCCAGCCTGTGGAGCAGCCCCTTCTGCTCAGCTACAAGAGAGCCATGCGACACACCAGGCGCTCCTGTGAGGAGCCTTTTGTAAGCAGAGGTTCTCTGCAAGGTGACGTGCCTAGCCAAGACAGCGCTTCAGTCAGGCGTTGTCGACCCTGGAACTTTCAATCTCCCAGCAGTGCTTCGGGAAAAGTGTCCATCATTTTAGGCTGGTTGTAAAGTTACATTTCTGCTGGAGGTGAAGGGTCGTCAGCTTTGAGTTCGTAGAATCCATGTAACTCGCCGGGTATGATTCAGTGCAGCTAATAGCTAAGCCGGGAGTCTGACAGGCATTGCACGTGACACCGTTGCCCCACTCTGGTACCAAGACTGCTTTCCAGAGTTGGAGGTCTGGCTCTCCGCCGGAGCAAGCCGTGTGTTGCCCTGCCCTCTGCATGCGCAGAATGGAGGCCAAACACCCAAGTGGCTGCACGTTACTACTCTGAAGCCGCAGTTGACACTTTGGCTACAACGTGTTCTTCCTTGACCTGGGTCCAGGCGTGAGAGAGCCTGCAGTCCTGAGAGGCCTACCAGTGTTAAGGCAGTACCTTCACTAAGGCTTCTCAGAAAGATCTGCACTGCAACACTTTTCATGGCACACGCGGACCTTCCTTTGGCGGCATGGGGGCAGGTTTCCTAACCACTAGCCAAGAAGGCTTTGGGATGAGCTCCTAGTGAGGAACTGCACACACACCCTGGTTCTTTCGAGAAAACTCACTCTTCCTCCATTGCCTCCTAGGGAACTCCTACGGTGATTACGAAACAGGGAGCAGGACTTGGTTTCAGGCAGGTCTGAGCACGCAGCTCTCCGGACTGCCAACGGGACAGATTTTGCTTTTCTCGTCCAGCCCCCTTTTCACGGTTGCCACACAGCTCATGTAGCTGAAGTCCCCGGGCAGCCAAAAGAGACCCATGTCACATACTGTACCCATTCGCTGAAAGCACTTTGGAAAGCCAGGTTTCCTCCGGCAGGGAATTGCGCGAGCCAGTGTACGCCTTCGTTTCTCCTAGGTCATGGCACATCTTGCAACGGCCTAGCAGTCTTTGAAGGACGACGGCCTATTTCTCCCTCGAGAGGTGAAGTCCGGGTGCTGCTTCAGGGAGCAAGAGGTCAAGTATGGATTCCGAGAACTCGTGTAAGCACGGTGTTTTTCCAAAAGCAGCTCAGGGTTACAAAAGGAGGCCACCTCGCATTGCCCAGAAGCCCCGTTACAAACGTGTTCTTCAGGCATCCTCTAAGCTCTCCAAGTCGAGCTCTCCGATGGAGGAAAAACGTTGTTGCCCAGCCTCCTGCATACAAAACAGTAGAGTCCAAAGACCCTTGTGGCTGGGTGTTGCTCAGCAGGCTCAGATGCCACGTCTGCTCCACAGTGACCTTCCTCGGAATGCGGTGCAGACGCTCGCATCCTCATCCTTACAGAGTCTTGAAAGGCACACCAGCATTTACAGCAGTTCAGTCGGGAAGGCCTCTTTGAAACTGCTGACTGCGACTGTGCTGGTGGAAAGAAACACTGCACCTTACCTTGAGTCTGGCGCTCGTCTGAATTATGCCCTAGACAACGTCCTCTGCTGGATGTACTCCTAGCAAGCAATTGCCAGCATTCCGTTTCACTGGGCAAAGTCTCCGTTCCTCCCTGGGTATTCTCGCAGGGTTGAGAAGGTTGGCGACCGCAGGGCTTTTCATTAAGCACTCATCATGGAAACACGGACCTTCCTTGCAACACGCGGGCAAGTTTCCTTCCCACTGGCCAAGAAGGCTTTGGGATGAGAACCTAGCAAGGAACTGCACGCACTCTGGTTCGTTCAAGAAAATTCACTCTGCCTCAGGTTGCCTCTCAGGGTAATCCAGGGGTGAATAGAAGACGGGCAACAGGACTGTTTCTCAGGCAGCTCTGAGGACGCAGCTCTCCGGTTGGTCACTGGGGCAAATTGTGCCCTTCCCGTCCCCCTCCACTTTCACGGTTGACACCTAGCTCGTGTACCTGAAGTTCACAAGCAGGCCACATAGACACATGCCACACACATGGGCCCTTCCATGACAACACTTTGGCTAGCAGGAGTCCTCCTGAGCTGAATGGCGTGAGCCGGTGAACGCCTTAGTGTCGCCTACCTCACCGTGGATCTTGCAAAGGCCTAACAGTCTTCAAAAGGCTGAGAGCACATGTCTCCAGCTGGATCTGAAGTCGACGTGCTGCTTGCGAGGGGAAGACGTCAGCTAGGAATTCTGAGAACCCTTGCCATGGCGGTGTTGGTTCCAGTGCAGCTCAGGTTTACCAACTGGGGTCCCCTTGCATTGCACAGCAGACCAGGGAGAAAACTCTTCCTGAGGATTCTTCCAAGCTGTGGCTATCTGGCTCTCCGACGGAAGACACACATTGCTGCCTGGCCTTCGGCACACCAACAGCAGCGCCCAAAGACCATCATGAGGCATGAGGTTGCTCAGAAGGCACAGATGACACTTTCGGTACACAGTGATTTTCCTCGGAAAAGGGTGCAGTCGCGAGCGTCCTCAGATATGTAAAAGGCACACCAGCATTACAGCACTTCAGTGGTGAAAGCCTCGGGTCTACTTGTGACCACCAAGTTTGCTGATGGAAACACTGCCCCTTATGTTGAGTATGCCACTCAGCCGACCTTCTCCTTAGCTGAAGTAGTCTGCTGCATGACCTCCTGGCAAGGAGTGGCAGGCACACTGTTTCTTTCGAGAACACGCACTCTTCCTCCCGAGGAATTCCTGCAGGGTGCCCAAGATGGGCGCCCGCCCGCCTCTGCCCCCGTGCTTTTCCTTCAGTTTCCTGGCCCCAAGCCTCCTGTTCCAAAGGGGCCAAACATGCTTTAGCCCTCAGGATCCGGTTTCTACGTGCAAACCCAGCCTGTGGAGCAGCCCCTTCTGCTCAGCTACAAGAGAGCCATGCGACACACCAGGCGCTCCTGTGAGGAGCCTTTGTAAGCAGAGGTTCTCTGCAAGGTGACGTGCCTAGCCAAGACAGCGCTTCAGTCAGGCGTTGTCGACCCTGGAACTTTCAATCTCCCAGCAGTGCTTCGGGAAAAGTGTCCATCATTTTAGGCTGGTTGTAAAGTTACATTTCTGCTGGAGGTGAAGGGTCGTCAGCTTTGAGTTCGTAGAATCCATGTAACTCGCCGGGTATGATTCAGTGCAGCTAACAGCTAAGCCGGGAGTCTGACAGGCATTGCACGTGACACCGTTGCCCCACTCTGGTACCAAGACTGCTTTCCCAGAGTTGGAGGTCTGGCTCTCCGCCGGAGCAAGCCGTGTGTTGCCCTGCCCTCTGCATGCGCAGAATGGAGGCCAAACACCCAAGTGGCTGCACGTTACTACTCTGAAGCCGCAGTTGACACTTTGGCTACAACGTGTTCTTCCTTGACCTGGGTCCAGGCGTGAGAGAGCCTGCAGTCCTGAGAGGCCTACCAGTGTTAAGGCAGTACCTTCACTAAGGCTTCTCAGAAAGATCTGCACTGCAACACTTTTCATGGCACACGCGGACCTTCCTTTGGCGGCATGGGGGCAGGTTTCCTAACCACTAGCCAAGAAGGCTTTGGGATGAGCTCCTAGTGAGGAACTGCACACACACCCTGGTTCTTTCGAGAAAACTCACTCTTCCTCCATTGCCTCCTAGGGAACTCCTACGGTGATTACGAAACAGGGAGCAGGACTTGGTTTCAGGCAGGTCTGAGCACGCAGCTCTCCGGACTGCCAACGGGACAGATTTTGCTTTTCTCGTCCAGCCCCCTTTTCACGGTTGCCACACAGCTCATGTAGCTGAAGTCCCCGGGCAGCCAAAAGAGACCCATGTCACATACTGTACCCATTCGCTGAAAGCACTTTGGAAAGCCAGGTTTCCTCCGGCAGGGAATTGCGCGAGCCAGTGTACGCCTTCGTTTCTCCTAGGTCATGGCACATCTTGCAACGGCCTAGCAGTCTTTGAAGGACGACGGCCTATTTCTCCCTCGAGAGGTGAAGTCCGGGTGCTGCTTCAGGGAGCAAGAGGTCAAGTATGGATTCCGAGAACTCGTGTAAGCACGGTGTTTTTCCAAAAGCAGCTCAGGGTTACAAAAGGAGGCCACCTCGCATTGCCCAGAAGCCCCGTTACAAACGTGTTCTTCAGGCATCCTCTAAGCTCTCCAAGTCGAGCTCTCCGATGGAGGAAAAACGTTGTTGCCCAGCCTCCTGCATACAAAACAGTAGAGTCCAAAAGACCCTTGTGGCTGGGTGTTGCTCAGCAGGCTCAGATGCCACGTCTGCTCCACAGTGACCTTCCTCGGAATGCGGTGCAGACGCTCGCATCCTCATCCTTACAGAGTCTTGAAAGGCACACCAGCATTTACAGCAGTTCAGTCGGGAAGGCCTCTTTGAAACTGCTGACTGCGACTGTGCTGGTGGAAAGAAACACTGCACCTTACCTTGAGTCTGGCGCTCGTCTGAATTATGCCCTAGACAACGTCCTCTGCTGGATGTACTCCTAGCAAGCAATTGCCAGCATTCCGTTTCACTGGGCAAAGTCTCCGTTCCTCCCTGGGTATTCTCGCAGGGTTGAGAAGGTTGGCGACCGCAGGGCTTTTCATTAAGCACTCATCATGGAAAACACGGACCTTCCTTGCAACACGCGGGCAAGTTTCCTTCCACTGGCCAAGAAGGCTTTGGGATGAGAACCTAGCAAGGAACTGCACGCACTCTGGTTCGTTCAAGAAAATTCACTCTGCCTCAGGTTGCCTCTCAGGGTAATCCAGGGGTGAATAGAAGACGGGCAACAGGACTGTTTCTCAGGCAGCTCTGAGGACGCAGCTCTCCGGTTGGTCACTGGGGCAAATTGTGCCCTTCCCGTCCCCCTCCACTTTCACGGTTGACACCTAGCTCGTGTACCTGAAGTTCACAAGCAGGCCACATAGACACATGCCACACACATGGGCCCTTCCATGACAACACTTTGGCTAGCAGGAGTCCTCCTGAGCTGAATGGCGTGAGCCGGTGAACGCCTTAGTGTCGCCTACCTCACCGTGGATCTTGCAAAGGCCTAACAGTCTTCAAAGGCTGAGAGCACATGTCTCCAGCTGGATCTGAAGTCGACGTGCTGCTTGCGAGGGGAAGACGTCAGCTAGGAATTTCTGAGAACCCTTGCCATGGCGGTGTTGGTTCCAGTGCAGCTCAGGTTTACCAACTGGGGTCCCCTTGCATTGCACAGCAGACCAGGGAGAAAACTCTTCCTGAGGATTCTTCCAAGCTGTGGCTATCTGGCTCTCCGACGGAAGACACACATTGCTGCCTGGCCTTCGGCACACCAACAGCAGCGCCCAAAGACCATCATGAGGCATGAGGTTGCTCAGAAGGCACAGATGACACTTTCGGTACACAGTGATTTTCCTCGGAAAAGGGTGCAGTCGCGAGCGTCCTCAGATATGTAAAAGGCACACCAGCATTACAGCACTTCAGTGGTGAAAGCCTCGGGTCTACTTGTGACCACCAAGTTTGCTGATGGAAAACACTGCCCCTTATGTTGAGTATGCCACTCAGCCGACCTTCTCCTTAGCTGAAGTAGTCTGCTGCATGACCTCCTGGCAAGGAGTGGCAGGCACACTGTTTCTTTCGAGAACACGCACTCTTCCTCCCGAGGAATTCCTGCAGGGTGCCCAAGATGGGCGCCCGCCCGCCTCTGCCCCCGTGCTTTTCCTTCAGTTTCCTGGCCCCAAGCCTCCTGTTCCAAAGGGGCCAAACATGCTTTAGCCCTCAGGATCCGGTTTCTACGTGCAAACCCAGCCTGTGGAGCAGCCCCTTCTGCTCAGCTACAAGAGAGCCATGCGACACACCAGGCGCTCCTGTGAGGAGCCTTTTGTAAGCAGAGGTTCTCTGCAAGGTGACGTGCCTAGCCAAGACAGCGCTTCAGTCAGGCGTTGTCGACCCTGGAACTTTCAATCTCCCAGCAGTGCTTCGGGAAAAGTGTCCATCATTTTAGGCTGGTTGTAAAGTTACATTTCTGCTGGAGGTGAAGGGTCGTCAGCTTTGAGTTCGTAGAATCCATGTAACTCGCCGGGTATGATTCAGTGCAGCTAATAGCTAAGCCGGGAGTCTGACAGGCATTGCACGTGACACCGTTGCCCCACTCTGGTACCAAGACTGCTTTCCAGAGTTGGAGGTCTGGCTCTCCGCCGGAGCAAGCCGTGTGTTGCCCTGCCCTCTGCATGCGCAGAATGGAGGCCAAACACCCAAGTGGCTGCACGTTACTACTCTGAAGCCGCAGTTGACACTTTGGCTACAACGTGTTCTTCCTTGACCTGGGTCCAGGCGTGAGAGAGCCTGCAGTCCTGAGAGGCCTACCAGTGTTAAGGCAGTACCTTCACTAAGGCTTCTCAGAAAGATCTGCACTGCAACACTTTTCATGGCACACGCGGACCTTCCTTTGGCGGCATGGGGGCAGGTTTCCTAACCACTAGCCAAGAAGGCTTTGGGATGAGCTCCTAGTGAGGAACTGCACACACACCCTGGTTCTTTCGAGAAAACTCACTCTTCCTCCATTGCCTCCTAGGGAACTCCTACGGTGATTACGAAACAGGGAGCAGGACTTGGTTTCAGGCAGGTCTGAGCACGCAGCTCTCCGGACTGCCAACGGGACAGATTTTGCTTTTCTCGTCCAGCCCCCTTTTCACGGTTGCCACACAGCTCATGTAGCTGAAGTCCCCGGGCAGCCAAAAGAGACCCATGTCACATACTGTACCCATTCGCTGAAAGCACTTTGGAAAGCCAGGTTTCCTCCGGCAGGGAATTGCGCGAGCCAGTGTACGCCTTCGTTTCTCCTAGGTCATGGCACATCTTGCAACGGCCTAGCAGTCTTTGAAGGACGACGGCCTATTTCTCCCTCGAGAGGTGAAGTCCGGGTGCTGCTTCAGGGAGCAAGAGGTCAAGTATGGATTCCGAGAACTCGTGTAAGCACGGTGTTTTTCCAAAAGCAGCTCAGGGTTACAAAAGGAGGCCACCTCGCATTGCCCAGAAGCCCCGTTACAAACGTGTTCTTCAGGCATCCTCTAAGCTCTCCAAGTCGAGCTCTCCGATGGAGGAAAAACGTTGTTGCCCAGCCTCCTGCATACAAAACAGTAGAGTCCAAAGACCCTTGTGGCTGGGTGTTGCTCAGCAGGCTCAGATGCCACGTCTGCTCCACAGTGACCTTCCTCGGAATGCGGTGCAGACGCTCGCATCCTCATCCTTACAGAGTCTTGAAAGGCACACCAGCATTTACAGCAGTTCAGTCGGGAAGGCCTCTTTGAAACTGCTGACTGCGACTGTGCTGGTGGAAAGAACACTGCACCTTACCTTGAGTCTGGCGCTCGTCTGAATTATGCCCTAGACAACGTCCTCTGCTGGATGTACTCCTAGCAAGCAATTGCCAGCATTCCGTTTCACTGGGCAAAGTCTCCGTTCCTCCCTGGGTATTCTCGCAGGGTTGAGAAGGTTGGCGACCGCAGGGCTTTTCATTAAGCACTCATCATGGAAAACACGGACCTTCCTTGCAACACGCGGGCAAGTTTCCTTCCCACTGGCCAAGAAGGCTTTGGGATGAGAACCTAGCAAGGAACTGCACGCACTCTGGTTCGTTCAAGAAAATTCACTCTGCCTCAGGTTGCC